>NW_027332069.1:583819-754102 GCF_048418815.1 Hemitrygon akajei
TACAGCAATTTGGGTTCATGTTTCAAATTCTCAGCATGTGCACCAATACTTGTATCTATACACTGACACAGAGGAAATTCAGAGAAGAGCTGAGGAATGGAATGAAGTATTGGTTTACATTAAATGGTCATCTGTGTAGATAACGCCCGCGTCTAATGACAATTCAACGGAATTTTCAAATAAAGCCGTTTTACAATGAGCCGATTTGGCAAATACGTCATGAATTCAAACAATCATATGCCTGGTCGTCCGGAATTTGTAGAATTGGCAGAAGTTTGCTGACTTCATACAGTTCAGGTCGGTAGCAATAGAAACGCTCAATGCTGTTGGCGTGATTGTTACACTGATTGAAGTATGTTCCAAACTATCAACACAGTCGACTGTCACGTAGGGCAGGGATGGCTTCAGGACTTCCGGGTTTTAGATGTTTGAAAATGGACAGGGTCGGGTAACAGAGTGTAAAGGAAGTGCGATGGGTAACCAGGGATAGTATCGCAGATGCAGAAAGGGAGGACAAGGTGGAACATTCGTTTGTTAATTGACTGAGACTATCACAGAAACATGAATGGGGAGAACACCCTATATGGAGTACTCTTTACAGCCGCCCGCCTGATTAGCAAAAATAAACGCAACGGGAACAGTGAGGAACAGATCGGGAAGCGGATCTTTGACATGTTCCATGTTATTGACAGGGGCAACTGAAAATTACACAATATTCTTTGGCACCTTCCCAGGGTAAAAGGTTTATGAATGGCATAATTTGTCAATTGTGTCCAGGAAGTATTCATATCACTATAAGAAGAAAGGCGGACCAGCGAACCGTCCATACCGGATCTAATATTGGAAAAGTAAACGCGTCAGGTGACAGATATCTCCGCGGGTCAGCATTTCAGAACAATATGGCAGAACTCCCCGACGTTTACCTTGCACAGGGATAGGACCAGGGAGCGTGGAATGTATTTAAATGGTGGTCTGCGATGTATGGTGCAACCTGGCATAAACTTGGGAACGTACGTTGTGAAATGACGTACTCAGGGAAATGCGCAACAGGTATGTGGAGATTGTTTAGGGAGCAATGACATGGAGTTCAGTATGGGCTTCTCTCATTGACTCGGGGCAAGGATGATAGCGTAAAGTAACCCTGGGTGACAAGAAAGTTGGAACAACTCGTCAAGAGGAAGAAAGAAAGATACTTAGGATTTAGGAAGAAAGGATCGGCCAGGGTTATGGCGAGTCACAATATAGACAGGAAATAATTTAACATGAACAGAGTTAGAAGGGGACTTGAGAAGGCCTTGACGAGTTGCATTGTGAAGAACAGGAGGAGACTGGAGACAGTGTAGGCAGATCAGAGGATAACTTGCGTCTGGAGACCAAGGAGGCGGTGAAGCTCCTTACTGAGTACATGGATGAATGTGAACAGAGCGTCAAACGGCAGATACGCCAGATCATGCCGACGCTGAGAAAGAGGATGCGCTGGAAACTTCGAAAACTTTATGATGGATGATTCCCCGATACCCAATCCGAATTCCCAATTCAAGTACACACCAATTTATCCAAATGCCAATTTACCTGTGAATCGTGGTTTTATCATATCGGGTGTAGATACGCTCATATTTCGATCCATTTAACCCTGAATCCACATGGCCGGTGTGGAATCCGTGTCTCCCTCTGAAATCAATAATAAATGAAACACACAAAACTACACAAACTAAAAACGCAGCGAAGGCAAAGCAAATAATCAGGCTCACACTTGTCTCCCTTCAAAACCATCGCAGGCAATTGGAGAATACAGAATAACCATCCAAATTACTTCAGTGTTGCAAGGACAGAGGGATCGAACAGTATCAACGACTTTCTAGATTGGTCGGTGCTGTGTGACACTGAAGTTCTAACCCAGGTACGCAGTCAGATAGCCATAGGAAACCACTGCACAGAAACAGGGTCTCCAGCCCGTCAGGTCAGTGAGGAATTATTTAAACTGCCTACTGCCATCGACCTCACCCGGACCGTGCCCATCCATATCCCTCTCATCCGTGTATTTCTCCAATCATCTCTTAAACATTGGCATCGGAATCTCAATTACCATTTGTGTTGGCAGCTCTGTCTACACTCTGACCACCCTAAGAAAGAAGAAGTTTCCCCTCATGTTTCCCTTAAACATTTCACATTTCACACTTCGCCCATGATCGTCAGTTGTATTCTCGCCCGATATCATTGGAGAAAGCCCGCTTGCATTTACACTCTCTATAAGCCTCATAATGTTATATACCTCAATCAAATCTCCCCTCAGTCTTCTACCCGCTCGGGAATAAACTGCTAAAATGTGTAATCTTCCCTTTTAATTAAAAACATTCAGTCGTCCCGGCAATAGCCGTGTAATTTTTTCTGCATTATTTTAATAATATTTTCATCTTTCTTGCACACAATATTCCAAATTAGGCCTCAATAAAGCCTTAAACAGCAGTAAAATAACGTCCCAACTCCGGTACTCAGTACTTTGGTCTATGTGCGAAAATCTGTTTTTACGACCCTGTCTAGCTGTGCGGCAACTTTCATTGAATTATGAACCTGCATTCCCAGATTCGTTTGTTCTATCGTACTCCTCAGTGCCCTATTTCTCGTTGTTTCAGACGAACCCTGGCTGGTCCGCACAAAGTGCAACTTCTAACACTTGTTGCGTTAAATCCGATCTGACATTTTTCAGCCCATTTTTCCAGCTGGTCCAGATTCCGTTTCATGCTCCGGTACTCTTCATCACTGTCGACTACACCCGTAATGTTGCTGTCATCGGCAAATTTGCTGATCCATATAACGACATTACTATCCAGATCGTTGATATAGATTAAAAATAACAACGGGCACAGCAACGATCCCTGGGACACTCCACTCATCACAGGTCCCCAGTCAGAGAGACAGCCATCTATTACCACACTCTAGCTTCCCCAACGTACCCAATGGCGAATCCAATTTACTACCTCATCGTGAAAGCCAACCGACTGAACCTTCTCGAGCATCCTCCCATACGGAACCTTGAGAAATTCCTGGCTGAAGTCCCTGTTAGACGGCATCCACTGCCTTGACTTCCACACCATTCCTGGTAACTACCTCGTAAAGCTCTGTGAGATCGGTTAGACACGACCTATTACGCACTGGCCCATAATGACTATCGCTAATGTTCCTGTTTATACAGATACATCCCTTCATACCCCATGACAGCGTAGTCTGAACACCGAGGGCAATTCCTCATTACATAGTACTTGGCGAGTCCCTTCCGAGCAAAGCTATCGAGATCATCCAGCAGTTGGTACTGATATATATGCCCTATTGTTGTTTATTTTTTTAATTCTCCTGCATTTTAGTATCCGACGCATTGAGAGTAGTCTGGACAAACAAGGCGTTATAGCTCTAAATAATTAATCGACTTACTTAACTATAGCAAGATTCGGTACGCTCGATCGAGCACAGAGCATTGAATATTACAGTACAGTACACGAGGTTGGATAAGCTTTCAACTAATTTAAGTTCGATATAACACTCCCCCCCCCCCCCGGTTCAGAATCAGACTCAAAGGTTTCAAAGATATATTTAAAGAATCAGAACCAGATTTAATATCACAGACATACGTCGCGAAATTGTTAACTTTACGGTAGCTGTACAATGGAACACAGGGTAAATAAATATGCAGAAGACTAAACTGAGATACAGGTGACAGCGGGGAAAAAAGCTGTTCCTGAATTGCTGAGCGTTAGCTTTCAGGCTTCTGTATCTCCTTCCCGATGGTAATACTGTGTAGAGGGCACAGTGTACCGTCTTCACGCGGTAAAGCTATCAACCCAGGCAAGGGTTAATTACTCTGACAGCATTCCACCGGTTTAAATTCTGCGATCAATATCAACTCTATTAAATTGTCAATATTCTCTTTCGCCCTTTTTGAGGTAGTTCAACGATCAAAATACACTCGTTTTTTTATGGGCAAACTCCACATAGGCTTGATTCCAAGACTTCCTCAAATCTCTGAACTTATGTCTAAACTCCTCCGGAAGCAACTCGTAAACCTTAAGCACGGTATCTTTCACTGTGGCATAATCGTCTGACTGTTCAAGGGTCAGGGCAGAATACGCCTGCTGAGCCTTCCCCTTCAACACACTTTGTAACATGACAGCTCACTGATCCCTCTGCCATTTCCATCTCCGGGCCACCTTTTCAAAGTGTAGGAAATACCTGTCGACGTCAGTTTCATCAAATGGTGGTACTAACTTAATTTCTTGTCTGACATTAAACGGCACCACCAGCTCATTACCCCTACCTGGCGTTTGATCCTGTCGCTTCTATTTCTCTCTCTCTCGAACTCTCTATCTAATTTACGTCTCTCTAACTTCATTTGTTCCAGTCGCAACTGGATCTCCTCTTTACGTAAAGGAAACACCTTTAACTCCTCCGCACTAAATTCTCTCGTAGAAACATAGTGCTCTGCTATTATCCTTCGGAGTTCTCCTTTTGTCATTCCCTTCTTTACCTTAAGTTTCAATTCATTAACAGCTTTCCACAATTCATCCTCTGTAGCTTTCTTCAAAGCCGCAGGGTCTGAATTTCCAGAAATTGCTCAACATCCACTTCTGCTGTTTACCACACACAAGCCAATCAAAGGAGAGTGATCAATAAGATTGATAATCAGGCAATCAACAAGCCCCCAAATTTTCAGAATTGCTCCAAACAATTTGGTCATATCCCGGACGCAGGCCCCAATTTTGTTATGTACCCCGTAACTGGTTAAAAGGACCAGCAGAAACGGAACACACCTGGAGTCTGAGACTCTTGCTACAAACTCTATTTTATTAGTATCTACGAAATATACTGAATATAAAATCATGTAAAGCAAACAGCTTAGCAGAGTATATGTGTATATATACACATATATACAGAGAGAGAGAGGGAGAGAGAGAATGATAGAGAGAAAGAGAGAGAGAGAGAGAGAGAGAATGAGAGAGAGAGAGAGAGAATGAGAGAGAGAGAGAGAGAGAGAGAGAGAGAGAGAGAGAGAGAGAGAGAGAGAGAGAGAGAGAGGAGAGAGATCCTTTGTCTTCCAGGTGCTGATGCTTTCGATTCTTCCCACGTTGTTCTCCAAAGTCTCCGTTAAAGTCACCGACTGTGACCACACAAAAGAGAGTTCCGTTTTCACGCGGTAAAGCTGTCAACCCAGGCAAGGGTTAAACACTCCGATAGCTTTCCACCGGTCACCCCCTTACCACACTGCGAGCAAAACCCACCATTTCGTGGGCACTGACAGCTCAACCAGTGTCTATTTCTTCTGTATTTCTGTCCGTGTCTTCCGTGTGTCTGTGTGTCTGTCTGAAAAGCCAGCTGACCTGGTATCTATCCCAAACATGCTGAACGCCAGCTTTCCATTATATAGCTCCGCCCTTCCGTAACCATGGAGACTCATGAGCTGTTCTGTGCTCTCTCTCTCTATCTGAATCGGTGTACACCCACTTTCTTTCATTTTAAAGGCACAGTCCATATTGAATAAACGTTAGGATCCCGTCACAGTTTTTACAGATAGCGAGGGGTGTCAGCACACTTATCCACCAATGTGGAAATTTAGTTTACTTTTAGTACCAAAATTGGCATTTTTGTCTGTAACAAAATGAAACCCGTATCGTGTCGGAGTGTTTTGCTAATAATGATCGTGCAACATTCCGCTGAGTGAACCTGAGTACCTGACTGCAGACCGCAGTCATTACACTGTATTCCATCTGCCACTTCATTGTCTGTTCTTCAAACTGGTCTGAGTCCTTCTGCAGACACCCACTTTGCTCTAAGCTGCCTGTCCGGCACCTACCTTCGTAGCAACTACAAAGTCGGTCACCAAGCCACCAACTCTGTCATCCAAATCGCTGATTTTAACATGAACAGACGCAATCTCATTACCGACTCCAGAGGAATGCCATTGGTTACTCTTTGCCTCATGCCGGTAAACCAATCTTCGATCCGTGCCAGTATCTTTCCTGTAATACCATGAGTTGTGATCTTGTTTGGCAGCCTCATGTGCAGCAGGTCGTTAAAAACCATCTGAAAATCCAAGAGAAAAACGTCCACTGCCTCTCCTTTGTCTATTCTGCTTGTTTTTTTGTCAAAGAACTCCAAGAGATTTGTCAGGGAATATATACCCTCAGGAAAACCATGCTGAATTTGGCCCTCTTTAGCATGCGCCAAGTACCCCGAAACGTCATCCTTAATGGAATCCAACCGCGGTCAGACTAACTGTTCTATAATTTCCTTTCTTCTGCTTCCCTTCCTTCTTAAAGAGTGGAGTGACATTTGCAACTTCCTTGTTCACCAGAAACATTCCAACATCGAGACGCTCTTGACAGATTATTACTCAGTCTTTAAGAGAAACATGAGGGGGGACGTCTTCACTCAGAGGCGGTGAGAATGTGAAATGTGCCGCCAGTGCAAGTGGAACGGTCGATTTTCAACATTTCAGAGAGTTTCGGATGGGTATATGGATGGGAGGGAATGGATGACTATGGTCCCGTTAGAGGTTGCTTGAACTAGGCAGAGTAATGGCTTGGCACAGACTAGACTGGCCGAATGGCACTTTCCTGTGTTGTAATGTTACATGACTTTTATACCTTCACAGTCTCTTCAACTACCTCTTTCTGAGCCCTGGGTTGTACATCATCTAGTCCAGGAGTCTTATCTACCTCCAGGCGTTCCAGCTTCCAAAGCACATTTTCTCATTAGTAATGGATCTACACTCACTTCTGTCCACGGTACTCTTGAATTATTGGTTTTTTTGAAAAAGAAGATGATAAGTCAGTGTAAGAAGTGTAGTGGACAGGAGAGGAAGAATAATAAGGAGGTACTTATTCGGTGAAACTGGGAGATGGGGAGGGGTGTTAATGAAAAATCTCCTCAGGATATATTTTTCTTAACGAAACCAGAATTGAGAACTGCATGCCGGCATGCGTAAAACTAATACAACATACACACCACTAAACTTAAATGAGAGCACAATCCAGAAACCTGAAGAAATGGTCACTATGGAAGATCAAGTGAACCACTCCTGTCCGTCCATAGAAGACATCCCAGCGATCTGAGCACACAATTTCCCAGAAAATTGAGACATGTGTGCTTCGCGACCGCTGTACCTCAAGTTATTCCAGCTTGAGCTAAGAAACAAGTAAAATATAATAATAATGATGATGATGATGATGATGATGATGATGATAATAATAATAATAATAATAATAATAATAATAATTATTATTATTATTATTATTGTTGTTGTTGTTGTTGTTGTTGTTATTGTTATTATTATACCGAGTCGAACGCTCCTTCATCATCAAAGCTAGAAGAATTAGTTAAATAATAGAACGATATTCTAAAGATATAAACATGAACTTTAGACAGGATAAGTGCAGAGCAAAATTATGAAAGTTGTAATAGACCTGGTAGTGTATAAACCAGATCAGCCAGATACTATACAACTGAGAAATGGATATGAAACATAAGAACAAAAGACGTGGGAGCAGAGTTAGGTTATCGAGTCTGCTCCGCCATTTCATCATGGCTGATCCAAATTTCCTCTCAGACCCAATCTCCGGCTTTCTCCCTGTATCCCTTCATGTCCTGTCTCGTCAAGAATCCATCAACCTCTGCCTTAAATAAGCTCAAAATCTTGGCCTCAACAGCTGCCTGTGGCAACGAATTCCACAGATTCACCACACTCTGGCTAAACTCAACAACGTCGCAAATGGAGACCCCGCTATTCAGAAACTGTCTCCTCTGGTCCTAGACTCTACCACCATAGGACACATCCCGTCCACATCCAGCCCATCGGGGACATTCGATAGGTTTAAACTGTATCACCCATCAAATTCTCTTCATATGTCAAGGTATTCAATCCTGGAATCATTTTCATAATCCTCTGTTAAGCTCACTCAAATGTTAGACCATCCTTTCTAAGATCAACGGCCCAAAACTGCTTACAATCTCTAAGTGAGCTGTCGTACCTTTTTCAGTTCACGGCTGGTCTGTACAGACCTCGGTGATTTGGATGATGAAGAACTTAAAGCTGTTTACCCTCTCAACCCCAGATCCATTGATGTCAATAGGGGTTATCCCGTCTCCATTCCTCCTGTAATCAACAACCAGCTCCTTCCTTTTTGCGACATTGAGAGAGACTTGACGACACTGTGTCAGAGAGATAACATCTTCCTTGTAGATCACTTCGTTATTTTTTGAGATTTGTCCAAACAATATAGTGTCGTCGGCAAATTTAATTAACAGATTGGAGCTGTGGGTGGCGATATAGTCAAGGTTATACAGGGAGTAAGGAAGGGTTCTCGGTATATGGCCCTGAGTGGCTACTGTGTTGAAAGTCAGAGGGGTGGAGGTGAGGGAGCTCACTCTTACAACCTGCTGGCGATCTGAGAGGCAGGGTCAAGGACGAGATCTCTGAGCTTCCTGTCGAGCCAGGGGGGGAATTATGGTGTTGAATACTGAACCTTCGTCCAAAAACAGCATTCTCACATAAGCACCCTTCTTCTCCAGATGTGTAAGGACGCTGTGTAGAGCAGTGGCTATTGCGCCGTCTGTCGATCCGTTATGTCGGTAGGCAAATCATAAGGGGTCCAGCATCCTCCTTTCGTAAAAGGTTTACATACACTAATCAGACAGGCCTGTGTTAGTCACCAGGTAATCTCAATGCCCCGCTATGTCCCCACAACCTCGTGTCATTCCCCATACCCAACCCATTGCCCCACTCTCTGTCCACAGCCACGTGTCAGGGTCCAAATTAATCACTCTACCCGCTCTCGTCCTACAGCCCTGTGTCAGTTCCAGAAGTAATTAACTGTGGATCAACTTGGAATTATGATGATATTAAGCTTGAACATCAAAGCATAAATCAGGAACGGATTTCTCTTAGGAAATACACAACGGAAATGTGAAGATATTTTAGGCCGCACTTAAATGGGCTTCTGGATAGGTTTGCCCATTCAGGCAGGGAAAGGACTGTAGGGTGAAGGAAGCATGGTTGACAAGAGATGTGAAACATCTGGTCAAGAGGAAGAAAGAAGCTTTAGGAAGCTGACCTCAGGATTAGAAAGCAAGGATCAGGCATGACTGTGGATTTACAAAGTAGCCGGGGTCAAACTGAAGAATGAAATTAGGATCACTAGAAACAACTACTGACAAACAAGCCATTCTAGATGTATGTGAAGAAAAAGATGACTGGAATGAGTGTAGGACCGGTCGGGGATAGAAGATGAAACACGCCCCTGAAGTCGGGGAAAGAAGGTCAGGTCCCGAATGAAGACTTTATTTCAGTATTCACCAGTGAGAGGGATATTTGTGTGAAGAGTGTTAAACAGGCTGATGTGCGACAACTTGTCGAGTTTAAGACAGTGAATGTACTGGAACCTGCAAAAAAAAAACAAAAAAAAATTAGGGTACTTAAGCAACACACACAAAATGCTGGTGGAACGCAACAGGTCAGGCAGCATCTATAGGGAGAAGCATTGTCGAAGTTTTGGGCCAAGACCCTTCGTCAGGAATAACTGAAAGGAAAGATAGTAAGAAATTTGAATAATTAAGTCATCTTGTGTGTTCAGAAGAATCCCTGAGTGACTGCAGAAAGAGGTGAGTCCTACTTCAGTGATGGGTAAATTATTGCAGAACATTCTTAGAAACATGATTTAGGAGAATTTGGAGAAGCATTGCCTGATTATGGAGAATCAGTTTGGTTTTGTGAAGTGCAGATCATATTTCATGAGCCTGCTTCAATTCTGCGAGGATGTGATGGTCATCCTTCGGTTAACCGAGAAAGACCTTTTAGAACGTTAGAAGACTTGGTGTCCTGGAAAAGTTGGCTTGTGGATTCAGGACTGACGCCCCAGAAGGTAGAGGGTAGTTGTGGATGGAGCGTTTTCTCCCCGGATGCCGGTGCCTGTGGTGTCCTGCAGAGAACTGTTCTGAGACTCCCGGATTTCTATGCTTTAAAATGATGTGAATAAGGATGTGGAACGGTGAGTTATTGTATTTGATATGATGTGTAGGTTGATGGAAATATGGATAGTATAGAAGGTAGTCAGAGTTTACAACAAGACAGTGACAGGACGCAGAGCAGCGCTGAGAAGTTACAGATGGAGTTCAACCCGAAACATTACGGAGTGATTCACTTTGGGAGGATGAATTTGAAAACAGAGGTGATACTTTATCGAGTCAACCGAGGGCCGCACATTAGTACGAGTTCCACAATGAAAACAGAGTGTTGTGACTTTCTCCAATAAGCCGAGGTCCGCTCATCGGTACGAGAACCACAATCGGGACGGAGCGGTGCACTGCAGGAGCAGAAGGAAGTGTGATTGACAGGTGAGCTTGAACACATCCGCTGCTCTGCACATGCTCATAGTGACGCTCGAAAGGCAATATACTTGACAGTAAATCAGGAGAAAAGAAAATACAACTTCATGGTAAATAATAGCACAGCCTGGGAACCTGCGGATCGTTCACAGATTTCACTAGCTACTTTTGTTCAAACAGAGAATGGATGGAGAAATAGTGGTAGAATCGTGGCAGGTTTGAGATTATCTTTAAAGTTAAATATATTGCATGGCACGTTACGGGTATGAGGTGGTCAGGTCACTCACTGGCAAAGGTCAGGTTCCTGCCAAACGCCCCATGTGTGCGCTGGAAAACATTGCTCTTCAAACTGTCTACAGCCCTCGGTAATCTGCCGAGGACGCATTGCCTTTTTGATCACAGGTCTCTGGACTGTCGCTGTCGATCTTTTACATTGTTTGGATTAATATGTTTGCAGCCAAGCATTTAAAGATCGCATGGATAAACTACAACAATTATTCATTCCATTTTGGCAAAAGAATAAACCGGGGAAGGTAGTGCACCCATGGGTGACAAGGGAAAATAGGGACAGTATCAAGTCCAAAGAAGAAACATATAAATTAGCAAAACAAAGAAGCGGCACACCTGAAGACTGGGAGAAATTCAGAGATCAGCAGAGGAGGACAATGGGCTTAATTAGGGATGGGGGAAACAAAAGATTATGAGAGAAAGCAGGTAGGGAGCATAAAAACTGACTGTAAAAGGTTTTATAGATATGTGAAAAGAAAAAGATTGGTCAAGACAAATGTAGCTCCCTTAGTCGGAAACCGGCGAATTGATCATAGGGAACAAAGACATGGCAGACCAATTGAATTACTGCTTTGGTTCTGTCTTCACTGAGAAGGACATAAATAATCATCCGGAAATAGTAAGGGACCGAGGGTCTAGTGAGATAGAGGAACTGAGGGAAATACATGTTAGTAGGGAAGTAGTGCTAGGTAAATTGAACGGATTAAAGGCAGATAAATCCCTAGGACCAGATGGTCTGCATACCAGAGTGCTTAAGGAAGTAGCCCAAGTGGATGCATTGGTGATAATATTTCAAAGCTCCTTAGATTCTGAATTAGTTCCTGAGGAGTGGAGGGTGGCTAATGTAACCACACCTTTTAAAAAAGGAGGGAGAGAAAAATCGGGGAATTATAGACAGGTTACTCTGACGTCGGTGGTGGGGAAAATGCTAGAGTCAGTTATCAAAAATGTGATAACAGCACATTTGGAAAGAAGTGAAACCATCGGACAAAGTCAGCATGTATTTTAGAAAGAAGAATAATGTCTGACGAATCTTATAGCATTTTTTGAAGATGTAAATATTAGGGTGGATAGGGTAGAGCCAGTTGATGTGGTATATTTAGATTTTCAAAAGGCTTTTGAAAAGGCCCCACACAGGAGAATAGTGTGCAAACATAAAGCACACGCTATTGGGGTTATGGTATTGATGTGGATAGAGAATTGGATGGCAGACAGGAAGCAAAGTGTGGGAGTAAATGGGACCTTTTCAGAATGGCACCCAGTGAGTAGTAGGGTACTGCAAAGCTCAGTGCTGGGACCCCAGTTGTTTACAATATATATCAATGATTAGGACGAGGGAATTAAATGCAGCATCTCCAAGTTAGCGGATGACAAGAAGCAGGGCGGCGGTGTTATCTGTGAGGAGGATGCTAAGCGGATGCAGGATGACTTGGATAGGTGAGGTGAGTGGGCAAATTCATGGCAGATGCAATTTAATGTGGATAAAGATGAGGTTATCCACTTTGGTTCCAAGAACAGGAAAACAGATTATTATCTGAACAGTGGCCGATTAGGAAAAGGGGAGGTGCAACCGGACCTGGTTGTCATTCTACACTAGTCATTGAAGGTGGGCATGCAGGTACAGCAGGTGGTGAAAAAGGCAAATGGTAGGTTGGCATTTATAGCAGAATGATTTGAGTACAGGAGCAGGGAGGTTCTACTGCAGTTGTACAAGCCCTTGGTGAGACCGCACCTAGACTTTTGTGTGCAGTTTTGGTCCCCTAATCTGAGGAAAGCCATTCTTACCATAGCGGGAGTACAAAGAATGTTCACCAGATTGATTCCTGGGAGGACAGGACTTTCATATGAAGAAAGTCTGGATGGACTAGGCTTATACTCACCGGAATTTAGAAGATTGGGGGGGGGGGATCTTATTGAAAAGTATAAACTTCTAAAGGGATTGGACAGGCTAGATGCAGGAAGATTATTTCCGATGTTGGGGAAGTCCAGAACGAGGGGTTCCAGTTTAAGGATAAAGGGGAAACCTTTTACGACCGAGATGAGGAAAAACTTCTTCACACTGAGTGTGGTGAATCTGTGGAATTCTCTGCCACAGGAAACAGCTGAGGTCAGTTCATGGCTATATTTAAGAGGAATTTAGATATGGCCCTTGAGGCTAAATGGATCATGGGGTATGGAGAGAAAGCAGGTACAGGGTTTTGAGTTCGATGATCAGCCATGATCATACTGAATGGCGGTGCAGGCTCGAAGGGCCGAATGGCCTACTCCTGCACCTATTTTCTATGTTGCTATGTTTCTTTGTGCAGTGTATTTTATTGTAACACATGTCAGCTGTCACTGGGATTTCCAACACTCAGACCGCCCTGAATGACTGGAACGAAAGAAAGGAAAGAATGAACGAATGTTTCCCTTTAACAAAGAAGTGTTCTCCATTTCAACCGCCAGAACAAACTCCTTCCCTCAATTTCAGAAGCGAACGTGCTCCGCCAAATGTTACAAAGTATATCGACTTCAAGATAAATGCCAACTTTAAAAGCAACACAGTTATAAAAAAAAAAATCCTATTTAAACAGCTGAAGCCAGGTATCACGAAAAATAACATGGTAAGTTCCATCCTATTTTGTTTTAAAGTAAATAGATTGCAATTTTCCATGAGGAGTCAAATTCATGACACGGGAACAGCGAGTAAAAATAGTTTAACGTACGTGTTTGTGCATTTGGTTGTCACTAATGTCCCTGATGTGATCGCCGCGCTAATTGCCTCAGTGGAATTGCTCTCATCTCAATAAAAGTCTGCTAAACCGATCACCAGTCCATCTGAGCAGCTGAAACGCTCCGTACAACTGAACGCTGCTTCTGACGGAATATGGGATATCCGGCGATTTACTACATCGCGGCCATTTTCTATCCGACACTTGTAGCGGTTGGTGCCCCCGGTAAGATGCCGGAGCTGGTTACTTTATGTATGGTGCCGTCGTTACTCTGCTGCGGTATCCGCACTGTTACTGAGCACAGATGCTACCATCGGCTGAAACGTTTTTCCGGAATGGAGGATTCAGGCATCTAATGGTTTTATTTTCATTTTCATACTTTGATCGAAGTGATTATTCTTTTGTCAATTACGTATGTGCCGATATTGAAATTGTTTCATAATTTCACCTCTGTAGTCTTTCTGAAGTGATGCTGGTCTCTGCTTTTCTAGGTCCGAGTTTCTATCAGTGTAGACACTTCGACTTTATGACAACGTGGCAGCTTATTTAAAAGCCTGCCCAGTCTATTTTCGACACGTAGGTCTGTTCTTACATAAGTCAGTAAATGTTAAATTGTGTTTTGTATCTTACTGGGACGATCGGCCGTTCACCGGTAGGTGAGCAGTGGACCTCGGGTTCTTTGCTCTGAACTGCCCATCCGGACGTGCAGCGACAGAGACCGCACACACTGGACTCCCGCTTTCCACTTCCAAACAGACCATACCCTGCATAACATCGGTAGAATGGGGGTAATCGGGGAGCTGACCATATTTCCAATCCGTTTTCAAATTTCTTGCAGTTAACTTAACGGCGATTGTGATCCTTTCTCGGGGAAAATGCGGACTCTCCAAATGCATCACCCGTTACCTGGTTGGAATGGCAACAGCGGATCTGATGGTGGTTATCGTTGCTGCTTTAGTGGAACAGACCAACAATATCCACATTTATTCCAGATCCCTGCTCATCACTCCTGTCTGCGCTCTGACACTTGTATTTAATGTTGTAATGACGGACTGTTCTGTTTGGTTCACGGTCAGTTTTACCTTCGATCGCTTCATCGCAATATGTTGTCGAAAGCTGCGGGAGCGATACTGCACCGAGAAAACAGCAACAGTCGTTATCGTGACCGTGGTTATAGTGAGCTGCGGGAGATGTGCCCCGTTATACTTTGCCCTTGAACCTTACGTCATCATTGATAACATGCCGTGGCGTTGCACCACCACATATGAATACGCTACTTCACCCGTGTGGAAAGGATACGAATTACTGGACAGTATTTTAACACCTTTGCTACCCATCGGCTTAATCCTGGTGTTTAACGGGTTAACCGTAAGGCATATCGTTGTGGCAAATAGAGTCCGCAGAAGGCTTCGGCACAGCAGCGACAATCAGAAAGACACCGAGGTGGAAAAACGAAGAAAATCGATGATTTTGCTGTTTTCTATATCAGCTAATTTCATATTATTGTGGATGCCCAATGTAGCCCATTCCCTGAAATGGCAAGCGCAAAACTATTTTTACGAGGACAGATATTTGAGTTCCCCGGTATACATCCTACAGCAATTTGGGTTCATGTTTCAAATGCTCAGCATGTGCACCAATACTTGTATCTATACACTGACACAGAGGAAATTCAGAGAAGAGCTGAGGAATGGTATGAAGTATGTGTTTACATTAAATGGTCATCTGTGTAGATAACGCCCGCGTCTAATGACAATTCAACGGAATTTTAAAATAAAGCCGTTATACAATGAACCGATTTGGCAAATATGTCATTAAATCATATGCCTGGTCATCCGGAATTTGCAGAATTGGCAGAAGATTGCTGACGTCATACAGTTCAGGCAGGTCGCAATACAAACGCTCAATGCTGCTGGCGTGTTTGTTACATTGGTTGAAGTATGTTCCAAACTATCACACACAGTCGACTGTCACAAGGGCAGGGATGGCTTAAGGACTTCCAGGTTTTAGATGTTTGAAAAATGGACAGGGTCGGGTAACAGAGTGCAAAGGGAGCGCGATTGGGAACCAGGGACAGTATCGCAGCTGCAGAAAGAGAGGACAACGTGGAGCGTTCATTTATTAATCGACTGTGAGGCGAACACAGAAACATGATCACCCTATTTGGAGTATTCTATAAAGCCGCCCCTCTAGAAAAAAAAACTGCAACGGGAACAGTGAGGAACCGATTGGGAAGCGGGACATGGACATTTGCCATTTTATTGACATGGGGAGCTGAAACTTCCATAATGTTCTTTGGCATCTTCCCAGGGTAAAAAGGTTTAAGTATGGCATAGTTTCACAGTTGTGTCCAGGAAGGATTCATGTCAATCTATGTAGACAGGCGCACTAGCGAGCAGTCCGTTCCCCATCTAATATTTAAAAAAGGAAACGGGTCAGGTGAAAGATCTCTCGGTGGGTCAGCATTTCAGAAAGATAGGACAGAACTCCCCTTCATTTACCTTGCCCAAGGATAGGACCAGAGAGTGTGGAATGCGTTAAATTGGGGGTCTGCGAATTTTGGTGCTGCCTGGCAGGTGCTTAGGAACGTACATTGGGAAATGATGCACTCGGGGTATTGCGCAACAGATTTGTGGGGATTGTTTGGGGAGCACGTACACGGGGTTCAGTATAGGCTTGTCTCAGTGACGCAGGGAAAGGATGACATTGTAAAATATCCCTGGGAGACAAGAAAGTTGGAACAACACGTCAAGAGGAAGAAAGGACGATACTAAAAGGAAGAAAGGATCAGGTAAGGCTATAGTGAGTCAGAATGCTTGACAAGAAATATGGACGAGTCAAGCAGAAGTAAAAAGATAGTTTAGGTTTAGGAAGAAAGGATCAGGTAGTGTAATGGCGAGTCACAATGCAGACAGGAAATAATGTAATAATGGACTTAGAAAAGGTATAAGGAGACTGAGAATGCCTTCGCGAGTTGCACTAAATTAAGCGAAGAACAGGAGGATGACTAGAACAGGAGTGTGGGCAGATCAGAGGTAAAAGAGGAAAATTTGTGTCTGGAGTCCAAGGAGGCGGTGAAGCTCCTCACTGAATACATTGATTAATGTGAACACAGCGTCAAAGGGCCGACGCTAAGAAAGAGGATGCGCTGGAAACTTGGAAAACTTTGTGATAGATGATTCCACGATACCGGAAGTGATATACTCCAGGTAATTTTGGAAGGCGAGCTCAGATATTGCTGAGATTTTGGACAGGATATTTGTGTCTTCCCTGGCGACGGAAGTAGAACTAGATGATTGGAGGGTGGAAAATGTTATTCATTTGTTGACGAAAGATAATAGGGATAGTTTTTTGGAATTATAGACCAGGGAGTCTTCCATCGCTAGTGGGTTAACTACTGGAGAGGGTTATTGAAGAAGAAACTTGTGAGTATTTGGAGAAACGTAGTCTGGTTAAGGACAGACAACATGGCATGTTATCCTTTATGAGTCAGATTGAATTATTTGAAAAAATGAAAATAAAACAAACAGATGAATGAAAACAGTCGATGTGAGTGCATTAATTTTGGTCCGACGTTTGACCAGTTCCCCATAGTAGACTCATTCAGAAATTCAGGAGCCATGGGATCGAGGGAAACCTGGCTGCGTTGATTCAGAACTGGCTTCCTAACAGAAGGCAGATGATGTGGTAGATAGAGTGAATTTTTGATGGAAGACAAAGGCCATTCATGTTCCACAAGGAGAGTCGAAATTCTGGTATAGTTTACAACTCTATCGCGACTTTGCAGTTACAGTACTCCAAGAAACAGGGCTGAGGAAGTAACCGAATTAATCTGATCACACAGCAGCACCTGGATAATTTATGGAATTAGGGCTGACGACGTAAGCAAATCGCTGAGCGATTGACTGCATCAGCCCGTTTTCTAAACTGTCTTGTCATTTACATATTACAGGGAAAATGCTACAATGACTTCAAAGCATCTTTTCCAGTGGAGCCCTAGAACTTAAAACCAGCATTTCAAAGTGTTCAGCAGCAGCTTTTGCTGCTCATTAAAAGAAGCAGCCTTCCAAAATGCCAATTCCAAATTCCTAATTCAAGTACACACTAATTTATCCTAATGCCAATTTACCTCTGAATCGTGGTTTTATCGTATCGGGTGTAGATACGCTCATATTTCGATCTATTTAACCCTGAATCCACATGGCCGGTGCGGAATACGTGTCTCCCTCTGAAGTCAATAATAAATCAAAAACATACAAAACTACACAAACTAAAAACGCGGCGAAGGCAAAGCAAATATCCGTGCTCAAACTTTTCTTCCTTCAAAACCATCACAGGCAATTGGAAAATTTAGAATAAACAATTTCCAAAGCTTCCATCTCCTCATGTTGTAACCATCCATTAACTCAGTCTCCATGCTTCAGTGTGTGCAAGGACAGAGGGTGAAAACAGTACCAACGACTTTCTAGATTTGTCGGTGCTGTGAAGTTCTAATCCAGACATACAGTCAGACAGCCATAGGGTACCACTGCCGTCAGGCCCGTGAGGAATTATTTAAACTGCCTACTCCTATCGACTGCACCCGGACCGTGGCCATCCATATCCCAGTACTTCTCCAATCATGTCTTAAAGGTTGACATCGGAATCTCAATTACCATTTGCGTTGGCAGCACTGTCTACACTCTGACCACCCTGTGGGTGAAGAAGTTTCCCCTCATGTTTCCCTTAAACATTTCACATTTCACCATTCGCCCATGATCTCCAGTTGTATTCTCGCCCAACATCAGTGGAGAAAGCCCGCTTGCATTTACACTGCCTATACGCCTCATAATGTTATTTACCTCTATCAAATCTCACCTCAGTCTTCTACCCTCTCGGGAATAAACTGCTCACTCATGTAATCTTTCCTTTTAATTAAAAACGCCCAGTCCTGGCAATGGCCGTGTAATTTTTTTTCTGCATTCTTTCAGACTTATTTTCATCTTTCCCGCACACAAGATTCCAAATTCGGCCCCAATACAGTCTTAAACAACAGCAACGTAACACCACAACTTCTGTACACAGTACTTTGGTCTATAAGGGCCAATGTGCAAAAAGCTGTTTTTACGACCCTGTGTAACTGCGCCGCAACTTTCATTGAATTATGGACCTGCATTCCCAGATTCGTTTGTTCTATCGTACTCCTCAGTGCCCTATTTCTCATTGTGTCAGACCAACCCTGGCTGGTCCGCCCAAAGTGCAACATCTAACACTTGTCTGTGTTAAATCTGGGCTGCCTTTTTCAGTACATCTGTCCAGCTGGTCCAGATCTGGTACTCTGCCTCACTGTCAACTACACCCGTAATGCTGTTGTCATCGGCAATTTGCTAATCCAATTAACCAGATCGTCCAGATTGTCCAGATCGTTAATATAGATGAAAAACAACGAACCACACAGCAACGATCCGTGCAGCACTCTATTCGTCACAAGTCCCCAATCAGAGAGACAACCATTTATTACCACACTCTAGCTTCCCCAATGTAGCCAATGGCGACTGCAATTGAATAGTTCATCATGAAAGGCAAGGGACTGAACATTCTCGAGCATCCTCCCATAGCGGACCTTGAGAAATTCCTGCTTAAGTCCCTGTAGACGGCATCCACTGCCTTGCCTTCCACACCATTCCTGGTAACTACCTCGTAAAGCTCTGTGAGATTGGTTAGACATGACCTACTACGCACTGGCCCATACTGACTATCGCTGATGTTCTTGTTTATCCAGATACTTCCCTTCATACCCCATGACCAGCGTAGTCTGAACACCGAGGAGAATTCCTCATTACATAATACTCAGCGAGTCCATTTCGAGCAAAGCTATCGAGATCATCCAGCGGTCGGTATTGATATTTAAGGCATGTTAATTTTTTTTTAAATTCTCCTGCACTTTATTATCCGACGCATTGAGAGTAGTCTGGAAAAACAAGGCGTCGTAGCTTTAAATAATTAATCGATTTACTTAACTATAGCAAGATACGGTACGCTCGATCGAGCACAGAACATAGAATATTATAGCACAGTACACGAGGTTCTGATAGGCTTTCATCTAATGTAAGTTCGATCTAACACACTCTCCCCTGCATCTGAATCAGAATCAAAGGGCTCAAAGGTACATTTAAAGAATCAGAACCAGATTTAATATCACAGACATACGTCGTGAAATTGTTAACTTTACGGTAGCAGTACAATGAAATACAGGATAAATAAATATAGAGAAAACAAAACTGAGATAAAGGTGGCAGCGGGGAAAAAAACTGTTCCTGAATCGCTGAGCCTGAGCTTTCAGGCTTCTGTATCTCCTTCCCGATGGTAACACTGTGCAGAGGGCACGTCCTGTTAGTGGGCAATTTCAATGATGGACGCCACTGTGACAAGAATCATGCCCTGAAACAATGATCAATGAGATACAGAAAATCTGTATTTACCAACAAGTACATTTTATTATTTCTACTAAAAACACGTAGAGTTACACTCTATCTTCCTGTGTGCACCCTACTGGAAAACCTGACACTCCATGAACAGTCAATGAAAAGAAAAAGTATTATCCGGGAAAAGAGTCTACGCTGGCAAGGCATTCAATAGAAACATAGAAAACATAGAAAATCTACAGCACAATACAGGGCCTTCGGCCCACAAAGTTGTGCCGAACATGTTCCTACCTTAGAAATGACTAGGCTTACATATAGCCCTCTATTTCTCTAAGCTCGCTGTCCCTATCCTAAAGTCCCATAAAAAGATCCAATTGTATCCGCCTCCACCACTGTTGCCGGCAGCCTATTCCACGCACTCAACACTCTCTGAGTAGAAAAACTTACCCCTGACATCTCCTCTATACCGACTCCCCAGCACCTTCAACCTGTGACCTCTTGTGGCAACGATTTCAGCCCTGGGAAAAAGCCTCTGAATATCCACATGATCAATGTCTCTCATCATCTTCCGATCCTCATGTTCCCGATCTCCACGTGTCCGTGTGGTCCTACTTTTCGGCAATGGTTGATCTCTGGCCGCTGGAGTTATCACCCCGGCATGTTTGAAGCTCCGGAATCTTATATTTTTCCTCATCAATTGAACCATTGGAGCTACGAAACATAGGCTCAAGGTCACCGGACCTACCTGGGACAGCTGGTTGCAGATCATTGTGCAGAGCTACAATCAACATATTTTACGTGGCTCCGCCCACCCCAGCCTTGTGTATTCGTATCTTTACACCCTGACTGGTCCAAACCAGTTAAATGAGGCAACCCAGACAGAGTCTAACGAGACTACAGATTGCTTCTTTGATATGTCTGGCATTTTACATAACAAGTAGCTGCTCCTCTGAGCATGGTCTCAGGTTTATTGCTCTGATTAGATTGTCCCAGAGTCAGGAATCAGTTCAGAGTCCACGCCCTTCACATAACAAATGGCGACTTGTTTGAGCATGGTCTCAGGTTTATTGCTCTGATTAGATTGTCCCTGGGTCAAGAATCAGTTCAGAGTCCACGCCCTTCACATAACAAATGGCGACTTGTTTGAGAATGGTCTCAGGTTTAGCAGATCATGACCTGAAGCTCCCTGTGTCCACATTCAGTTCCTCTGATTCAATTATTCCAGTGCAAGGATCCGTTCATAGCCCACAAAATAGGGGGGAAACAGACAGAACTGGTTTGTCTGCTTCCCCAGTCCTTGATCAGTCTGTAGTTTCTTCTGGCCAGCAGGGGTTTATGAACCATTCAATCTGACACGACGGTATCTTTGTCGGGTCTGCTGTCGTCTGAATGCACCAGGGGTGGATGATGGAGGTTTTGCAGAGATGCCGAGTGCTGTAGGGGTCGAAGGGGTTTACAGAAATGCGGTGTGATGTAGGGGTTGGAACGGTTTTGTTACGTGCCCCGTAACGGGTTAAAAGAACCAGCAGAAATGGAACACATCTGGAGTCTGTTATTGTTATAAACAAAACACTATTTATTAGTATTTATTAGTATAACCACTCTGAGCGAAAAACCTTTTTCAAATATCCCCCTTGAACTTCCCATCCTTAAAGCCATGCCCTCTTGTATTCAGCGCAGGTGCCCTGGGGAAGAGGCGCTGGCTGTCCCCTCTATCTATTTATCTGAATATCTTGTATACCTCTATTATGTCTCCTCTCATCCTCGTTATCTCCAGAGAGTAAGGCCCTAACTCCCTTAATTTCTGATAATAATGCCTACACTCTAAACCAGGCAGCATCCTGGTAAATCTCCTCTGTACCATTTCCAATACTTCCACATCCTTCCTATAGTGAGGCGTCCAGAACTGGACACAGTATTCCAAGTGTGCTCTAACCAGAATTTTGTAGAGCTGCATCATTACATCGTGTCTCTTAAAGTCGACTTATGAAAGCTAACACCCCATAAGCTTTAATAACTATCCTATCTACCTGTGAGGCAACTTTCAAGGATCTGTGGACATTTAGACCCCCATCTCTCTGCTCTCCCGCACTAACAAGTATCCTGACATTTACGTTGTACTCTGCCTTGGAGGTTGTCCTTCCAAAGTGTACCACATCACGCTTCTCCGGGTTGAACTCCATCTGCCACTTCTCAGCCCACTTCTTCATCCGAACCTCTCTCTGAAATCTCCTACAAAGAAAACGCTCTTTATTAGTATTTACGTAATATAGTAATATAAAGCTAGATACAGCAAACAGGTTAGCAGAGTTTCTGCATATATAAATGTGTAAATATAAAACACCAAACTTCTTCATGTTTAGGTGGTAAATGAAGAAATATTCCTTAATATTAAGTTGAGTGGAACTGAGGAGAGATAGAGAGGTGATTTGTTTTCCAAATAAGCTGATGTCGTCGATTTTTCCGTTGTCCTCCGAAGTCCTGTTAAAGTTACTGACTGTGACAACTCAGAAGGGTACCGTCTTCACGCGGTAAAGCTATCAACCCAGGCAAGGGTTAAACACGCCGAGAGCATTCCACCGGTCAACCCTTTTCCACACTGCGATCAAAACCCACCCTTTCGTGGGCACTGAAAGCTCATCCAGTGTCTATTTCTTCTGTATTTCTGTCCGTGTCTTCCGTGTGTCTGTGTGTCTGTCTGAAAAGCCAGCTGACATTGTATACATCCCAAAAATGCTGAACGCCAGTTGCCCATTATTTTGCTCCGTCCTTCCGTAACCATGGAAACTCACGAGCTGTTCGGTGCTCTCTCTCTCTCTGAATCAGTGTACGCCCACTCTCTCTCTTTAAAGGCACATTCCACATTGAGTAATGCTGAGGATCGCGTCGCACCTCCCTCCTGTTGGGAAAAAAGATTGGTCAGGGAGCAAATTTTTTGTCTAACTGTAGATTACAGAATATAAAGCAATACATATCTGATAAACATGTAGCAGACTACAAAAGCGTATAAAAATACTAATTTCTATATCGTTCTTAAACTTAACATCCAGGCAATCAATCCACCATGTTATTGTCTTTAACTTTCACATACTTTGCGACAAAACCAAATTCCTGAAAAACCAAATCCTGTTATCTTCAAAATGGAGTTTGATCACCCATTTTCTCATTTCCACTTCTACATAGAATAATTAACCATCACGTGATCAGCTCCTACAAGACTTTCAAGGACGGCCTAAACTTCATTCTGCACAGGAGCTAACTCCTCACTCATGTTTTCGAAACTAAGCCCATTCGCTGAACTTCCAAAGAAGTCTTTTTTTCCAAACAAGTCATTAGTTCCATCTCGAAGATCTTTAGCTCTATATGTTTCCATAAGAACACCTGCCGATGGCCTCTCTTGGTCAAAACAACACTTCCGCTTGTTTTGAGAAGTCTCCGAACCCTGTCTCTCCAATTCACAAACTTGAACAACATCACCAAATTGTTTATCTTTAAGTTCCAAAATATATTCCAAAACAATTCAACGTGTACTGTCTCAGCATCTGAGTGAGTTGTTTCTGTCAGCAAGGTCAAAGGTCTTAAAACTAATCCAGATTTCACAGGTGTTTTAAACAAAAGTCCAGAGACAGCACCCTTCTCAATATCTTCAATAACATTCACCTCACCAGTTTTCATCTCATCGCCAACTTTTAGAACACTGTCTAACTCAAATGACTGAGAATCCTCAATTTCCACTGGTACCAAGGTTAACTTGGTTCATTATTCACTGAACCAAGTCCATCTGACACAAAAGGGCTGCATTTCTTTTCAACCGAGTCAGACACCTCAGACCTTTACTGAGTTTCAACACAAGATCCAGTACCCTGTGAATTCAAAGGGGCTTCAACAACCTGAACATAGGCAATCGGGCCAGCTGCCACTTTCACGCTTTCATAACTAGTCCCAGTTTCAAATTCCAGTTCAGCCTGATGATCCCAGATAATCTTTTGGAAGCTCTCATTCAGGAAAAGCTTAACCTCATACTTTAAAGCAAAATCGTCTGCTGACTTAGCAGATCCTGGAAGGGGCTCAGCCACTTTCTCATTCTCCCTCTTTATTTTTTTCTAACCGAAGCTGAACATCAGCCTCAGTAAGATTACGTTCAACAATTTTTCTCACACATCCTCTTCAAATGTTCCCTATAAATATATATATATAAACAATCCCTTCTCTATTATCGACTTCCTTATTCTGGTGGTCACCTTAAGTTTTAACTTATTAGCAATTCCCAACAGCACATCCCTCTTAGCATCATCTAATGCTTCAGGGGATGGTTCCACCAGAAACCTGCCAACCGCAATTTCCATTGTTGCTGATCTTCCACTCAGGGAAATCAAAATGGATAGTTCCCCAGGGGTCAGTGCTGGGTCCGTTGTTATTTGTCATCTATATCAATGATCTCGATGATAATATTTCAAATTGGATCATTAAATTTCCTGATGATACAAAGATTGGAGGTGTAGTGGACAGTGAGGAAGGTTTTTAAAGCTTGCAGAGGGATTTGGAACAATTGGAGGAATGGTCTGAAAAATATGGCAGATGAAGTTTAATGCGGACAAGCGTGAGGTATTGCACTTCGGAAGGTCAAACCAAGGTAGAACATACGAGGTAAATGGTAGGACACTGAGGAGTGCAGTAGAACAGAGGGATCTGGGAGGACAGATACATAATTCCCTAAAAGTGGCGACACAAGCAGATAGGGTTGTAAAGAGAGCTTTTGGTACATTGGCCTTTATAAATCAAAGTATTGAATATAAGAGTTGGAATGTAATGGTAAGGTTATATAAGACATTGGTGAGACCGAATTTGGAGTATTGTGTGCAGTTCTGGTCACCTAATTACGGGAAGGATATTAATAAGATTGAAAGAGTGCAGGGAAGATTTACAAGGATGTTGCCGGGACTTGATAAACTGAGTTGCAGAGAAAGGTTGAATAGGTTAGGACTTTATTCCTTGGAGCTTAGGAGAATGAGGGGTAATTTGATAGAGGTGTATAAAATCATGATGTGTATAGACAGAATGAATGCAAGCACGCTTTTTCCACTGAGGCCAGGGGAAAAAAATAGAGGTCATGGGTTTAGAGTGAAGAGGGAAATGTTTAAAGAGAACATGGGGGGACTTCTTCACGTAGAGAATGGTGGGTGTGTGGAATGATCTGCCAGATGAAGTGGTGAATGCGCGCTCTGTTTTGACATGTAAGAAAAACTCGGACAGCTACATGGATGAGAGGTTTATGGAGCGATATGGCCCAGGTGCAGCTCAGTGGGAACAGGCAGAAAAATGGTTCGGCACAGTTAAGAAGGGCCAAAAGGCCTGTTTCTGTGCTGTAATGTTCTATGGTACCATGGTTCCATTCTCAATGCCTCGCCGTGTCCCCACGCCATCGTGTCATTCCCCATACCTATCCCATTGTCCCACGCTCTGCTCACAGCCCCGGGTCAGGGTCCAAATTCATCACGCTACCCGCTCTCGTCCCACATCCTTGTGTCGGTCGGCAAAGTAATTAACTGTATAAGTGGAATTATGATAATATTAGGCTGGAGCATCAAAGCATAAATCAGGAACCAATATGTCCTGGGAAATATGCAATGGAAATGTGAATATATTTTAGGCTGCACTTACACGTGGTTCTGGATAGTTTTGCCCCATTCAGACAGGGAAAGGACGGTAGGATGAAGGAACCATGGTTGACCAGAGATGTGAAACATCTGGTCAAGAGGAAGAAAGAAGCTTTAGGAAGCTGAGCTCATGATTAGAAAACAAGGATCAGACATGACTTTCATGTAGATTTTCAAAGTAGCCGGGGACAAATTGAGGAATGGAATTAGGATAAATAGAGACGTCTACAGAAGGTTTGCAGTAGCTTTATGGAAACCTCCAAGCCATTAAAGAAGTAAGTGAAGAAAAAACATGACTGGAATGAGTAGGACCGAACGGAGATAAAAAGTGAAACAAGCCTCTAAATTCGGGGGAATAAGGGCAGGTCCTGAATGAAGACTTTAGCTCAGTATTCACAAGTCAGAGGGATATTTGTCGAGAGAGGGTTAAACAGGCCGATGTGCAACAAAATACAGTATCAAGGTTAAAAGACAGGATATACTGGAACTTCTGTTAAAAAAAATAGATTAGGATAGATATGTCCTCTTGTGTGGTCGGGAGAAACCATGGGTGACTGCGGGAATCGGTGAGTCCTACTTCCGTGATGGGTAAATTATTGGAGATCTTTCTTAGAAACAAGATTAACGAGGAATTTGGAGAAGCATTGCCTAATTTGGGAGAGTCAGTGTGGCTTTGTGAGGGGCAGATCATGTCTCAGGAGCATGGTTCAATTCTGTGAGGATATGACGGTCATAAGTACGGTTAACCATGGTAGGACCTTTCAGAAGGCTTGGTACCCTGGGAAAGTTGGTTGGTGGATTCAGGACTGACGCCCAAGAAGGTAGAGGGTAGTTGTGAATAGAGCGTTTTCTCCCCGGAAGCTGGTGCCTGTGTTGTTCTGCAGAGATTTGTTCTGAGACCCTTGGATTTATCTGCTTTATAAATGATGTGAATAAGTAAGTGGAACGGTAGGTTATTGTATTTTCAATGATGTGGAAGTTGGAGGAATTATGGATAGTATAGAAGATAGTCAGAGTTTACAACAGGACAGTGACAGGACGCAGAGCAGTGCTGAGAAGTTACAGATGGAGTTCAACCCGGAACGTTACGGAGTGATTCACTTTGGGAGGATGAATTTGAAGGCAGAGGTGATACTTGCTCGAGTCAACCGAGGGCCGCACATTAGTACGAGTCCCACAATGGAAACAGAGTGGTGAGAGTCTCTCCAATAAGCCGAGGGCCGCTCATCGCTATGATTATCACAATAGGCATGGAGCGGTGCACTGCAGGAGCAGGGTGAAGTGTGATCGGAAGATGAGCTTGAACACATCCGCTGTTCTGCACATGCTGACACTCAAAAGGCAATATACCTGACAGTAAATCCGGAGAAAATAAATGTAATTTTGTGGGAAATAATAGAACTGCCTGGCAACTTGCGGATTGTTCACAGATTTTACTTGTTACTTTTGTTTAAACAGAGAATGGATGGCGAAATATTGGTAGAACTGTGGCAGATTTGAGAATATCTTTAAAGCTGAATAGTTTGCATGACACGTCACTGGTATGGGGTGTTCAAGTCATTCAGTGGCAGAGGTCAGGTTCCTGCCAAACGGCAAATGTGTGCGCTGGAAAACATTGTACTTCAAACTGTCAACAGCCCTCGCTAATTTCCGGAGGACTCGATCACTTTTTGATCACAGGCCTCTGGAATATCGCTGTGGATCTTTTACAGTGTTTGGAGGAATATGTGCAGTGTATTTTATTGTAACACATGTCAGCTGTCATTGTGATTTCCAACGCTCAAACCTCCCGGAATAACTGGAACGAACGAAAGAAAAGAATGAACGAAAGTTCCCCTTTAATAAAGAAATGTTCTCCATTTCACCCGCCAGAGCAAACTCCTTCCCTCGATTTCAGAAGCGAATGTGCTCCGTCAAAGATGACAAATTAAGTCGACTTCAAGATGAATACCGACTTTAAAAGTAACACCGACAGAAAAACAATATCCTATTTAAATAGCTGAAGTCAGGTATCATGGAAAATAACATGCAAAATCCACATAATTTTTGTATTAAGTTAAATATATTGCAATATCCCTTGAGGAGTCAAACACATAACACGGGGACAAAGTGAGTAAAAGTAGTTTAACGTATGCGTTTGTGCAGTTGGTTATCACTAATGTCCCTGACGCGATCGCCACGCTAATTGCCTCAGTGGAATTGCTCTCTCCTCAATAAAAGTCTGCTAAACCGATAACCAGTCCATCTGAGCAGCTGAAACGTTCCGTACAGCTGAACGCTGCTTCTGATGGAATATGGGATATCCGGCGATTTACTACATCGCGGCCATTTTCTATCCCACACTTGTAGCGGTTGGTGTCCCCGGTAAGATGCCGGAGCTGGTTACTTTACGTATGGTGCCGTCGTTACTCTGCTGCGGTATCCGCACTGTTACTGAGCACAGATGCTACCGTCGGCTGAAACGTGTTTCCGGAATGGAGAATTCAGGCATCTAATGGTTTTATTTCCATTTTCCATATTTCGATCGCAGCGTTTTCTTCTTTTCTCAATTAAGCTGGTGTCGATATTGTCGTTGTTTCATGATTTGATCGAAGTGATTTTTCTTTTATCAATTATGTTTGTGCTGATATTGACATTGTTTCATAATTTCTCTTCTCTAGGCTTTCTGAAGTGATGATGGTCTCTGCTTATCTAGGTCCGAGTTTCTGTCAGTGCAGACAGTCGGCGTCCTTATAACAACGTGGCAGTTTATTTAAATGACGGTCCAGTCTATTTTCGACACGTAGGTCTGTTCTTTTGTAAGTCTATAAATGAGAACTCGTGCTTTATATCTCCATGATGCCACTTTGTCACCGCTACAAACAATCCCTTCACCTCTAGTAATGGAAACGGTGATGTTTACAGGAGTGATCGACCGCTCACCGGTACGTGAGTCGTGGAACTCGGATGCCTCGCTCTAAACTGTGGGAATGTCGCCAATCCACTGACACTCACATCCGTCATTGTCCTCCAGCCGGAGTGCAGCGACCGAGACCGCACACACTGGATTCCCGCTTTCCAGTTCCAAACAGACCATAACCTGGACAGCATCGGTAGAATGGGGGCATTCAGGGAGCTGACCATATTTCTATTATGTTTCCAAATTTCTTGCAGTTAACTTAACGGCTATTGTGATCCTTTCTCGTGGAAAATGTGGACTCTCCAAATGCATCACTCGTTACCTGGTTGGAATGGCAACAGCGGATCTGATGGTGGTTATCGTTGTTGCTTTAGTGGAACAGACCAACAATATCTACATTTATTCCAAATCCCTGCTCATCACTCCTGTATGCGCTCTGACACTAGTATTTCGGGTCGTAACGACGGACTGCTCTGTTTGGTTCACGGTCAGTTTTACCTTCGATCGTTTCATCGCAATATGTTGCCGAAAGCTGCGGAAGCGATACTGCACCGAGAGAACAGCAACGGTGATTATGTTGACCGTGGTTATAGTGAGCTGCGGGAGATGTGCCCCGGGTTACTTTGCCATTGAACCTTACGTCATCATTGCCAACACGCCGTGGCGTTGCGCCCTCACACATGAATACGCTACTTCACCCGTGTGGAGAGGATACGCATTACAGGCCAGCATTTTAACACCATTGGTCCCAATCGGCTTAATTCTGGTCTTTAACGGGTTAACCGTAAGGAATATCTTTGTGGCAAATAGAGTCCGCAGAAGGCTTCGGCACAGCAGCGACAATCAGAAAGATGCCGAGGTGGAAAAACGCAGAAAATCGATGATTTTGCTGTTTTCTATATCAGCTAATTTCATATTATTTTGGATGCCCAGTGTAGCCCATTCCCTGAAATGGCAAAAGGAAAACTATTATTACCAGAACAGATATTTGAGTTTGCCGGTATACATCCTACAGCAATTTGGGTTCATGTTGCAAATTCTCAGTGTATGCACCAATACTTGTATCTATACACTGACACAGAGGAAATTCAGAGAGGAGCTGAGGAATGGTATGATGTATGTGTTTACAGTAAATGGTCATCTGTGTAGATAACGCCTGCGTCTAACGACAATGTCGCGGAGTTTTCAAATAAAGTCGTTTTACAATGAACAGGTTTGGCAAATATGTTGTAAATTCAAACAATAATATGGCTCGTTTTCCGGAAATTGCAGAGTTGCTTCATACAGTTCAGGTAAGTAGCAATACAAACGCTCAATGCTGCTGGTGTGATTGTTACATTGTTTGATTTACATTCCAAACTATCACAGGCACTCGACTGTCACAAGGGCAGGAATGGGTTCAGGACTTTCCGGGTTTTAGATGTTGAAAAATGTACAAAACAGAGTGTAAAGTGAGCGCGATGGGAAACCAGGGATGGTGTCGCAGCTGCAGAAAGGGAGGACAACGTGGAGCGTTCGTTTGTTAATAGACTGGGATAACAACACAGAAACATGAAGGGCGCGATCTCCCCTTTTGGAGTATTCTGTACAGCCGCCCACCATGTTAACAAAAACACTGCAACGGGAACGATGAGGAACCGATAGGGAAGCGGAAACTGGACATGTGCCATGTTATTGGCACGGGCAAATGCAACTTCCACAATATTTTCTGGCACCTCCCCAGGTTAAAAGGTTTTTCGTATTGCATGAATTCTCAGTTGTGTCCAGCAAGGATTCATGTCACGATAAGAAGACAGATGGACTAGCGAACAGTCCGTACCGGATCAAATTTTAGAAAAGGAAACGGATCAGGTGACAGATCTTTCCGCGGCTCAGCATTACAGAACAACAGGGCACAACTCCCCTCCATTTACCTTGACCAGGGAGCATAGGATCTATTTAATTGGGAATCAGCGAATTATGGTGCGACCTGGCAGCAACTGTGAAGGTAAATTGGGAAAGGATGTACTCTCGGAAATGCGCAACAAATATGTGGGGATTGTATTGGGAGCACTGACATAGGGGTCAGTATAGGCTTGTCTCCGTGAAGGGAAAGGATGACAACGTAAAGTAACTCTGGGTGACAAGAAAGTTGGAACAACTCCTCAAGAGGAAGAAAGAATGATACTTAAAAATTAGGAAGAAAGAATCAGGTAAGGCTATAGCGGGTCAGAATGTAGAAAGGAAAAAAAAACAATGGAATTAGAATAGTTAGAAGGGGACTTGAGAAGTTCTTGGCGAATTGCAATGTGAAGAACAGACGGAGACTGGAGACAGTCTGGGCAGATCAGAGGAAAACTGTTATCTGGAATCCAAGGAGGCGGTGAAGCTCCTTACTGAGTACATTGATGAATGTGAACACAGCGTAAAATGGCGGATATGCCAAACATGCTGACGCTCCGAAAGAGGACGAGATGGAAACATGGAAAGCATTATGATAGTTGTTTCCCCGATAACGGAATGGATAGAGACCGGGTAATTTGGGAAAGCGAGCGATGATATTGATGAGATTTGGGACAGGGTATGTGTGTCTACGCTGGCCACGGAAATAGAACTAGATGATTGGAGAGTGGAACGTGTTGTTCATTTGTTGGCGAACGTTAATAGGGATACTTCTTGGAATTATAGACCAGTGAGTCTTAGATCAGTAGTGTGCAAACTACTGGAGAGCATTATTGAATAAGGAATTTATGAGTATTTGGCGAAACGTGCTCTGGCTGAGGAGAATGAACATGGTTTTTTGAGGGGCGTGTTCTCCTTTACGAGTCAGATTTAATTATTTGAAAAAGTGGAAATAAAACAAACAGATGAATCAGAACAGTCGATGTGGGTGTATTAAGTTTGGTCAGGAGTTTGATCAGTTCCCCACAGTAAACTCATTCTGAAAGTCAGGAGGCATGGGGTCCAGGGAAACCTGGCTGTGTTGATTCAGAATTGGCCACTAACAGAAGGCAGAGGATGTAATAGATAGAGTGAATTCTAGATCGACGTCAGCGGACAGCCGTGTCCCGCTAGGAGGGTGCAAACATCGGTACACTTTACAACTCTATTTGGACTCAGCAGTTACAGTGCTGCAAGAAACAGGAATGAGGGAAATAACCGATTTAATCTGAACACCCAGCAGCACTTGGATAATTTATGGACTTAGGGCTAAGGATGTAAGCACATCGCTGAGCTGTTGACTGCACCGCCACTTCCATTGAACTGACCTTCCATTTACATATTACAGGGCAGATCCTACAATGACTTCAAAACATTTTTTCCAATGGAGCCCGACAACTTAAAATGAGCATTTCAAAGTGTTCAGCAGCAGCTTCTTGTGCTCATTAAAAGAGCCAGCCTTCCAAAATGCCAATTCCAAATTCCCTATTCAAGTACACACCAATTTATCATAATGTCAATTAACCTCTGAATCGTGGTTTTATCGTATCGCGTGTAGATACGCTCATATTTCGATCCATTTAACCATGAATCCACATGGCCGTTGTGGAATCCGTGTCTCCCTCTGAAATCAATAGTAAATGAAACACAAAAAACTACTCAAGCTAACAACGCAGCGGAGGCAAAATCAAATATCCGGGCTCACACTTGTCTTCCTTCAAAACCATCGCAGGCATTTGGAGAAAACAGAATAGATAATTTCCAAAGCTTCCATCTTCTCATGCAACAACCATCCATTAACTCAGTCTCCATGCTTCAGTGTGAGCAACGACAGAGGGATCGAACAGTATCAACAACTTTCCAGATTGGTCGGTGCTGTGAAGTTCTAACCTAGACATACAGTCAGACAGCCATAGGGAGCCACTGCACAGAAACAGGGTCTTCAGCCCGTCAGACCCGTGAGAAATTATTTCAACTGCCGACTCCCATCGACCTGCACCGGGACCATGGCCATCCATATCCCTCTCATCCGTGTCCTTATCCGATCACCTCTTAAACATTGACACCGGAATCTCAATTACCATTTGCGTTGGCAGCACTGTCTACACTCTGACCACCCACTGGGTGAAGAAGCTTCCCCTCATATTTCCCTTAAACATTTCACATTTCACCCTTCACCCATGATCTCCAGTTGTATTCTTGCCCGGCATCAGTGGAGAAAACTTGCTGGCATTTACACTCTCCATCCGCCTCATAATGTTGCATACCTCTATCAAATTTCCCCTCAGTCTTCTACCTGCTACTTATGTAAACTTTCCTTTTAATTCAAAACATTCAGTCCCGGCAACAGCCGTGTAATTGTTTTCTGCATTCTTTCAATCTTATTTGCATCTCTTCTGCAAACAATATTCCAAATTGGGTCCCAATTAAACCTTAAACAACAGCAAGGTGACGTTCCAACTCCTGTACTCAGTACTTTGGTCTATGAAGGCCAATGTGCGAAAAGCTTTCTATACGACCCTGTGTAACTGTACCACAACTTTCACTGAATTATAGATTCGAATTCCCAGTTTCGTTTGTTCTGTCGTACTCCTCAGTGCCCTATTTCACATTGTGTCAGACCAACCCTGGCTGGTCCTCCTAAAGTACAAAATCTAACACTTGTCTGCCTTAAATCCGATCTGCCATTTTCAGGCCATTTGTCCACTTGGTCCAGATCCCGTTTCATGCTGTCAACTACACCCATAATGTTGTTGTCATCGGCAAATGTGCTGATCCAGTTACCGACAGTATTAATCGGTAATAACGGTCACAGCAACAACCCCTGCGGCACCCCTCTCGTCACAGGTCCCCAGTCAAAGAGACTGCCATCAATTACCACAATCTAGCTTCCCCAATATAGACAATGGCTAATCCAGTTTACTACCTCATCATGAAAGCCAAGCCACTGAACTTTCTCAAGCATCCTCTCATACGGAACCTTGCAAATTCATTGTTGAAGTCCCTGTAGACCGCATCCACTGCTTTGCCTGCAACAGCATTCCTGGTAACTACCTCGGAAAGCTCTGTGAGACTGGTGAGACATGATTTAAAACGCACTGGTCCATACTGACTATCGCTGATGTTCCTGTTTGTGCAGATATACCCTTCATACTCCATGACCAGCGCAGTCTGAACACGGAGGGCATTTCCTCATTATGTAACTCTTGACGAGTTCCTTCCAATCAAGACTATCGATATCAGCCAGCTGCAGGTACTAATATTTATGGCCTAATGTTAAATTCTCCTGCAGTATTATCAGCCATACTGAGAGTAGTCTGGAAAAGCAAGGCGTTGTAGCTTTAAATAATTAATCGACTGCAATTAGATAGTCTGATACGGTACACTAGATGGAGCATAGAGCAGTGTGGGTTTCATTTTGTGTCTGTCAGTCTCGGCTACAGTGTGAGAGTGTGGGTTTCATTCTGTATCTGTCAGTCTCTGCTACAGTGTGTGAGAGTGTGGGTTTCATTTTGAGTCTGTCAGTGTGGGTTCCGATCTGTATCTGTCTGTGTCTTTTACTATGTGAGAGTGCGAGCTTCATTCTGTATTTGTCTGCTTCCGCTCCAACGTTAAGTGTGTCATCTCAGTCCTGTACCTGTGAGACTCTGATTCAATGTGGGCGAGTGTATTTATTTCTCCTTTTTCACCGCTGTTCCTCAAACCCAGTAAATTTTCTTAAAATAGATTCTGTATTCCCTCAGCTATTTTTAGAGCAAGAGTCTCCCACAGTTGGTTTATGTTAAAATTAAGGGATTGACAGTGCATCGATGAATGATGATGGCTGCATCGAGCAGGAAATTCAGCGTCGTGGAATCTTATTTCGGTCCGACCTCATCCTGCACCCTATTCGTTACTCAACCACACAGAGACAATTGAGTAGCACGTGATCCGTAATTTCCTGTGGTTTGGCAAAACAACTTCTTAATTGTTGAATGAAATTTAATCTGATTAAATAAATTCATCAGTTTATGTAAATAAGTGCGTAATTATATTAATAGTTTGTTCGAAATAAGACCAACCGAGGCACAGCGATTCATGTTCCAGCATCATTTATATGAATACATTTCCTCTCAGCAATTCTAGGTCGCTCTCTTCACCGTGTATATGCTCTGTTATGTTTTCCAGTTCTGTCACATATTCCTCAATGTGAACTAGACCATGGATCTACTCGAGTTATGTCCCACTCATAAATTATTCAATATTCATTTCGCGTTTCTTATATGAAAAAAAGAATACATACAGCACAATGGAGACCCTTCGGCCCACAAAGCTGTACCGATCATGTCCCTAAATTAGAAATTAATAGTGTTACCCATAGCTCTAAGCTCCACATACCTATCCAATAGTCGCTTAAAAACCCTATCTTAACCACCTGCGCTGTCGTTGCCGGCAGTCTATTCCACGCACTCACCATTCCCTGCGTGAAAAAAAAAAACAACTTATGATAGCTTCAGACTTGTCTGCAATATGCCTTGCATTTTGTGTTGATAAAATGGTGTCCACATTGTTCTGTGCAGTACTGAGAGACTTTGTTAATAGGACTTCAAGGGAAGGTCTGGTGTCACATTTCGATGTTAGATTTCCACATTGCAGCATTCAGTTCATTGATGAACTCCTGAGAATCTGGCGTCACTGCTTACGTCACAGCTCAGCCGGGAATGTTCCACATGTCAGAGACATGGTGGATGGAACAGTTTGCTCCTGTTATATTTAAGCTGCTATGTTTAACTGACAGTGTTAATCTTTTACTTACTTTATCGCTGTGTTGCAACATACCGTGTCGTATATGACACCCATCAGTGCAGAAGAACGAGATGAATGGAGGAGAATGGACAGCGGATGATTAATAGATTGATATTACAATCTGAACACGTCAGCTGCAGATTTTGGGATTCTGGGAACAGTAGAGTACAGGAACAAGCCCTTTGACTCTCTACTACTGCGCTGAACAAGATACCGAATGAGATTAAACTCTGATGACTGCACATGACCCATGTCACTTCATTCATTGCATACTCATGTGCTTTGACTGAATATTTACCGTTATGGGAAGCTAGAGGTTATATCTCAAAAAATGGCAAACCTGTACCATCAGCTCCCATGTTGAAGTAAATATTTGAGAAGGGAAGTGGAAACACTTATGGATTAAACGAAAAGGTAAAGCTCAGTTACAGACTTTCCCGGAAGGGAGCAGGAAGGCTGGTGAGTTCGGCAAACTAGAATCAATCTGGGTGGTGAAAGGGAATCCAGATGTAGAGCTAGGGATGACGGAGAAACCAGCAAACTGTACACATATAGACTTGGTCATGACACATTAACAGGATCAGGATTTAGCAAAGCTACAAAGAGGCGAAGATTCTGAAGAGTTTAGGAAATATTGAGGGATATTGGCACGGAATCGGATTTTACTTAATAATGGCACATTTGTGGTGCCAAAATGACGAAAAAAAAATCAGGTGATGTACTGGCACCATGACATTTGTGGGCATCACGGATCGGAGAGAACTATGGAACAGTTGAAGAATCTGTGTTGGTGGCCGAAATTGCGATGAGATATACAATATTATTGCAAGAATTGCTTGATTTGTGCCCAGTGATAACCCAGATAAATAAGCTAGAGAAGCAGATTTAAGACATGTCCCCGAGAAGGACCATGTTCTAATTTGCAGGTTTATTTTGTTACATCTTCACCTCCATCCCCTGGAGGACTGAAATATATCCTCGAGATAGGGGATGCGTTCACGAAGTGGATAGAGGCTTCCAAAACTAGATCATGAAAACCACTGATGTTACAGCCAGGATTTTGTCCGAAAGAGTTTTTTCCCTTTGGAGATTGCCATGGATTCAGAATTCGATCATGGTCCACGCTGCACCACGCAGGTGATATAAAATGTAATGAAACTCTTTGGGGTAAAACGGAAGTTCCATATCCCCTATCGACCACAGTATCGATTGTTGAACGGATGAACTGGACTTTAAAGACAACGTTGTCTAAAATTGCTAAACGGCTTCTGGGTCACTGTCTTACACTATGTTCTTATGATAGTCCTCGCCACAGAAGCATCCTCTCCTGCATTTACACGTTTTAAGTTGACGATCGGGAGAAAAATAAAAGGGTTAGTATTCATGCTTGGCTACATTTATCGCAGACCGAGTATGATACATTGGAAAGGACAAATGCAAGCAGCAATTAATTGACGCTATTAAGGAGGCCCATTATGATGCCGCCCATAATACGTGACGGAAGAAACGGCAGAGCGAAGATTGTTTCGAGGTGCTAGCAAAACGGCGGGTGTTGGAAATAGGACAGAAAGTTATGATGTCATTGCATCAGCCGAGCCCCTTTACACCTTCCAGATTTGTCGACACAGAGCCAGTCCATCCGTATATCGAATCCAGACCGCTCCAAACAAGTTGGGCTGGTATCATGTTAACCAACTCAAACTCCTTGGAGATAGTCAATGTCCTTTAGTAGCTGAGTTCCGGAAAACCTATTGACAAAGGGATGCTCTGGTCCGAGATGAGATTAACTTCTTGGATTTACGTTTGTTGGGCGACTCAGTGAGTTGGGCGACTACTTCCATTTTGTACTTGGAGGATCAGGGCTGTTCACATCTCTGAACTCGCCCGAGCCTAAACGGAGACACTGGAAGAGAGAAACAGATGGGAGAACGTGTTTGTTGTGTGGACTTTTGGAAAGAAAGTGGGCGATAATTGATCTGATATGAATGAATTTTAGCAAGGCATTAAATTTATCCAAGGTAGGACCATTCATCACGTCAGAAGTTTTGGTATCCAGGGAAAGTTCGCTGATGGATCCTGACCTGACGCCCACAGAAGACAGAGGATAGTTGTAGATGGATTTCTCCCTGGATTTTGGTGGCAGGTGTCCTGCAGAGATCTGTACTGAGACCGCCAGCTTTTTGTGTTTTATGAACGATTTGGATGAGGAGGTGGTAGGGTGGTTTATTGTGTTTTCAATTATGTGGTGGTTGGTACAATTATGGGCAGTATAGAAGGTTGTCACAGATTACAACAGGACAGTGACAGGACGTAGAGCAGCGCTGAGAAGTTATAGATGGAGTTCAACCCGGAAAGGTACGAAGTGATTCACTTTGGAAGGATGAATTTGAAGGCAGAGGTGACACTTTCTAGGGTCAACCGAGGGCCGCACATTAGTACGAGTTCCACTATGGAAACAGAGTGATGGGACTCTCTCCAATAAACCGAGGGCCGCACATTAGTATGAGTTCCACAATGGAAACAGAGTGATGAGACTCTCTCCAATAAGCCGAGGGTCTCACATTAGTACGAGTTCCACTATGGAAACAGAGTGATGGGTCTCTCTCCAATAAACCGAGGGCCGCACATTAGTATGAGTTCCACAATGGGAACAGAGTGATGAAACTCTCTCCAATAAGCCGAGGGTCTCACATTAGTACTAGTTCCACAATGGAAACAGAGTGGTGAGACTTTCTCCAATAAGCCGAGGGCCGCTCATCGGTACGAGTATCACAATAGGCTTGGAGCGGTGCACTGCAGGAGCAGAAGGAAATGTGATTGACAGCTGAGCTTGAACACATCCGTTGCTCTGCACATACTCATAGTGACGCTCGAAAGGCAATATACCTGACAGTAAATCAGGAGGAAAATAAAAGACAACTTAAGGAGTACATTCAGATTGGAGGGTTGTAACTAGTGGTATCCCGCAAGGATCCGTTCTTGGACCTCTACCTTTCGTGATTTTTATTACCGACCTGGATGTGGGGGTAAAAAGTTGGGTTGGCGAGTTTGCAGACGACACAAAGGTTGGTGGAGTTGTAGATTGTGTAGAGTTCAATCCGGAAAAGTGTGAGGTGTTACACTTTGGAAGAACGACTCCAAGGCAGAGTACAAAGTTAACGGCAGGATACTTGGTAGTGTGGAGGAGCAGAGGGATCTGGGGGTACATGTCCATAGATCCCTGAAAGTTGCCTCACAGGTAGGCGAGTTAAGAAAGCTTATGGGGCGTTAGCTTTCATAACTCGAGGGATAGAGTTTAATGGATGCGATGTAATGATGCAGCTCTATAAAACTCTAGTTAGGCCACACTTGGAGTAAAGTGTCCAGTTCTGGTCGCCTCAATATAGGAAGGATGTGGAAGCATTGGAAAGGGTACAGAGGAGATTTACCAGGATTCTGCCTGGTTTAGAGAGTATGGATTATGATAAGGGAGCTAGGGCTTTACGCTTTGGAGAGAAGGAGGATAAGAGGAAACATGATAGAGGTGTACAAGATATCAAGAGGAATAGATAAAGTGGACAGCTAGTGCCTCTTCCACAGGGCACCACTGCTCAGTACAAGAGGACATAGCTTTAAGGTAAGGGTAAGGAAGTTCAAGGGGGATATTAGAGGAAGGTTTTTCACTCAGAGTGGTTGGTGTGTGGAATGTACTGCCTGAGTCAGTGGTGGAGGCAGATACACTAGTGAAGTTGAAGAGATTACTAGACAGGTATATGGAGGAATTTAAGTTTGGGAGTTATATGGGGGGCAGGGTTTGAGGGTCAACATAACATTGTGGGCCGAAGGGACTGTAATGTGCTGTACTATTCTATGTTCTATTTAATGGCAAATAATAGCACAGCGTGGAAACCTGCAGATTGTTTACAGATTTCACTTGCTACTTTTGTTCAAAGAAAGAATGGATGGAAAAATAGTGATAATATTGTGGCAGGTTTGAGAATATCTTTAAAGTTAAACAGACTACATCGCACGTCACAGGTATGAAGTAGTCAAGTCATTCAATGAGAGAGGGCAGGCTCCTGCCAAACGGCCCATGTGTGCGCTGGAAAACATTGTACTTCAAACTGTCCACAGCCCTCGCTAATTACCCGAGGACACGGTCCGTTTTTGATCACATGCCTCTGGAATATCGCTGTGAATCTTTGAAAGTGTTTGGAGGAATATGGGCAGTGTATTTTATTGTAACACATGCCAGCTGTCACTGTGTTTTCCATCGCTCAAACCCCCGGAATGTCTGGAACGAAAGAAACAAAAGAATGAACGAATGTTCCCCTTTAATAAAGAAGTGTTCTCCATTTCACCCACCAGAACAAACTCCTTGCCTCAGTTTCAGAAGCGAATGTGCTCCGTCAAATGTTACAAAATAAATCGACTTCAAGATGAATGCCTACTTTGAAAGCTACACTGATATAAAAATTATCCTATTTAAATAGATGAAGCCATGTATCATGGAAAATAACATGGAAAATATTCACATCATAGTTTGTTTTAACAAACGAAAAGATGAATGAATATTCCCCGTTAATAGAGAAGTGTTTTTCATTTCAGCCGCCAGCTCTTTCCCACAATTTCAGAAGCGAATGTGCACGATCAAATATTACAAGATAAATTGACTTCAAGATGAATGCCTGTTTTAAAGCAACAATGATATAAAATTATGCTACTTAAATAGCTGAAGCCTGGTATCATGGAAAATAACATGCAAAATCCGCATCATGTGTTTTTTTAATGTAAATGGATTGCAATATCCCTTGAGGAGTCAAACTCGGTATACGGGAGCAGTGAGTAAAAATAGTTCAACGTAAGTGTTTGTGCATTTGTTTGCCACTAATGTCCCTGACATGATAGCCACGCTAATTGCCTCAGTGGAATTGCTCTCACCTCAATAGAAGTCTGCTAAACCGATCACCAGTGCATCTGAGCAGCTGAAACGCTCCATACAATTGAACGCTGCTTCTGACGGAATATGGGATATGCGGTGATTTACTACATCGCGGCCATTTTCTATCCCACAATTGTAGCGGCTGGTGTCCCCGGTAAGATGCCGGAGCTGGTTACTTTATTTATGGTGCCGTCGTTACTCTGCTGCGGTATCCGCACTGTTACTGAGCACAGATGCTACCGTCGGCTGAAACGTGTTTCTGGAATGGAGGATTCAGGCATCTGATTGTTTTATTTTTATTTTCCATATTTCGATCGCAGTGTTTTATTCTTTTGTTAATTACGTTGGTGTCGATATTGTCATTGTTTCACAAATTCACCTCGCTAGAGTTTCTGAAGTGATTCTGGTCTCTGCTTTTCCAGACCCGAGTCTCTATCAGTGCACACACTTCAACCTTATAACAACGTGGCAGCTTATTTAAATGACGGTCCCGTCTATTTTCGACACGTAGTTCTGTTCTTCTGTAAGTCTGTAAATGAGACCTCTTGCTTTATATCTCCTTGACTGCACTTTGTCATCGCTACAAACAATCCCTTCACCTCTAATAATGGAAACGGTGTTGTTTACAGGAGTGATCGACTGCTCACCGGTACGTGAGTCGTGGAACTCGGATGCCTCGCTCTAAACTGTGGGATGGTCGCCAATCCACAGACACTCACATCCGTCATTGTCCTCCAGCCGGAGTGCAGCGACCGAGACCGCACACACTGGATTCCCGCTTTCCACTTCCAAGCAGACTGTACCCTGCATAGCATCGGTAGAATGGGGGCATTCAGGGAACTGACCATATTTCTAATGTGTTTTCAAATTTCTTGCAGTTAACTTAACGGCGATTGTGATTCTCTCTCGGGGCAAATGCGGACTCTCCAAATGCATCACCCGTTACCTGGTTGGAATGGCAACAGCAGATCTGATGGTGGTTATCGTTGTTGCTTTAGTGGAACAGACCAACAATATCTACATTTATTCCAGATCCCTGCTCATCACTCCTGTATGCGCTCTGATAGTTCTATTTCGGGTCGTACGACGGACTGTTCTGTTTGGTTCACGGTCAGCTTTACCTTCGATCGCTTCATCGCAATATGTTGCCGAAAGCTACGGGAGCGATACTGCACCGAGAGAACAGCAACGGTGGTTATCGTGACCGTGGTTATACTGAGCTGCGGCGCAGGGGTCCCGTTATACTTTGCCATTGAACCTTACGTCATCATTGACAACATGCCGTGGCGATGCACCCTCACATATGAATACGTTACTTCACCCGTGTGGAGAGGATACGAATTGCTGCTCAGTATTTTAACACCATTGCTACCCATTGGATTAATCATGGTGTTTAACGGGTTAACCGTAAGACATATCGTTGTGGCGAATAGAGTTCGCAGAAGGCTTCGATACAGCAGCGACAATCAGAAAGATGCCGAGGTCGAAAAACGCAGAAAATCGATGATTTTGTTGTTTTCTATATCAGCTAATTTCATATTATTTTGGATGCCCTATGTGGCCCATTCTCTGAAATGGCAAAATGAAAACTATTTTTACGAAGACAGATATTTGAGTTCCCCGGTATACATCCTACAACAACTTGGATTCATGTTGCAAATTCTCAGCGTGTGCACCAACACTTGTATCTATACACTGACACAGAGGAAATTCAGAGAAGAGCTGAGGAATGGAATGAAGTATGTGTTTACATTAAATGGCCATCTGTGTAGATAACGCCCGTGTCTAATGACAATTCAGCGAAGTTTTTAAATAAAACCGTTTTACAATGAACAGGTTTGGCACAAATGTCATAAATTCAACCAATCATATGCCTGATCATCCGGAAATTGCAGAATTGGCGGAAGATTACTCAGTTCATACAGTTCAGGTCGGTAGCAATGCAAACTCTCAACGCTGCTGGCGTGATTGTTACATCGGTTTAAGTATGGCATAATTTCTCAGTTGTGTGCAGGAAGGATTCATGTCACTATATGAGGACAGGTGGAATTGCGAACAGTCCGTACTGGATCTAATATTAGAAAGGGAAACGGGTCAGGTGACAGACCTCTCGGTGGGTCAGCATTTCAGAACGATAGGACAGAACTTTCCTCCTTTTTACCTTATCCAGGGATAGGACCAGAGAGTATGGAATGTTTTTAATTGGGGGTCAGCGATTTATGGTGCTATCTGGCAGGAGCTTAGGAACGTATATTGGGAAATGATGCACTCGGGGTATTGCACAACAGATATGTGGGGATTGTTTAGGGAGCACTTACACGGGGTTCAGTATAGGCTTGTCTCAGTGACGCAGGGAAAGGATGACAGTGGAAAGTAACCCTGGGAGACAAGAAAGCTGGAACAACACGTCAAGAGAAAGGAAGAATGATACTTACAGAACAGGATGAAAGGATCAGGTAAGACTCTCGCAAGTCATAATGTAGACAGGAAGGAATTTAACAATAAACTTAAAAGAGTGATAGGGGGATTTGAGAAATCCTTAACGAGATGCACTGTGAAGAACAGGAGGGGACTGGGGAGAGTGTGGGCAAATCAGAGGTAAAAGAGGAAAACTTGTGTCTGGAGTCCAAGGAGGCGGTGAAGCTCCTCACTAAATACATTGATCAATGTGAACACAGCGTCAAAAGGCAGATATGCACGAACATGACGACGCTGAGAAAGAGGATGCGCTGGAAACTTGGAAAACATTATGATAGATGATATCCCACTGCCGAAAAGGATATAGTCCAGGTAATAGATGATTACGAGATACCGGAACGGATATACTCCAGGTAATTATGGAATGCGAGCTCAGATATTGTTGAGCTTTTGGACAGGATATCTGTGTCTTCGCTAGCGACGGAAGTAGAACTAGATGATTGGAGGGTGGAAAATGTTATTCATTTATTGACGAAAGATAATAGGGATATTTATTTTAATTATAGACCAGGGAGACTTACATCAGTAGTGGTTAAACTACTGGAGAGGATTATTAAAGAAGGAACTTATGAATATTTGGAGAAACGTAGTCTGGCTACGGAGGGACACCGTGGTATGTTGTCTTTATGAGTCAGATTGAATTATTTGAAAAAGTGAAACTAAAACAAACAGAAGAATCAGGATAGTCGATAAGGGTGCATTAATCTTGGTCAGGCGTTTTACCAGTTCTCCATAGTGGACTCGTTCAGAAAGTCAAGAGGCATGGGATTGATGGAAATCTGGCTGCGCTGATTCAGAATTGGCTTCCTAACAGAAGGCAGATGATGTAGTAGACAGAGTGATTTCTGGCTGGAAGACAAAGGGCAGCTGTGTTCCGCATGGAGAGTCGAACGTTCGTTACACTTTACAACTCTATTGCGAGTCTGCAGTTACAGTGCTCCAAGAAAAAGGGCTGAGTAATTAATCTTTTTAATCTGACCACACAGCGGCACCCGGATAATTTATGGAATTAGGGTTGACGACGTAAGCAAATCGCTGAGCGATTGACCGCACCAGCTCGTTTTCTGAACTGACCTCTCATTTACATATTACAGGGCAAATGCTGCAATGACATCAAAGCATCTTTTCGAATGGAGACCTACAACTTAAAACCAGCATTTCAAAGTGCTCAGGAACAGCTTTTGATGCTCATTAAAAGAAAAAGCCTTCCAAAATGCCAATTCCAAATCCCCAGTTAAAGTACACACCAATTTATCTTAAAGTCAATTTACCTCTGAATCGTGGTTTTATCGTATCGGGTGAGGATACGCTCATATTTCGATCCATGTAACCCTGAATTCACATGGTCGGTGTGGAATCCGTGTCTCCGTCTGAAATCAATAATAAATGAACCATACAAAACTACACAAAATAAAAAGGCAGCGAAGGAAAAGCAAATACCCGGGCTCACACTTCTCTTCCTTCAAAACTATCGATGGGCACTGGAGAATATAGAATAAACAATTTCCAAATTTCCATCTTCTCATGCTGTAACCATCCATTAACTCAGTCTCCATGCTTTAGTGTGTGCAAGGACAGAGGGATCGAACAGTATCAACGACTTTCTTTATTAGTCGGTGCTGTGAGACACTAAAGCTCTAACCCTGTCATACAGTCAGAGAGCCATAGGAAACCACTGCACAGAAACAGGGTCTTCAGCCTGTCCGGTCACTGAGGAATTATTTAAACTACCTACTGCCATCGACCTCATACGGACCGTGGCCATCCATATTCCTCTCATCTGTGTACTTCTCCAATCATCTCTTAAACGTTGACATTGGAATCTCAATTACTATTTGTGTTGACAGCACTGTCTACAATCTGTCGACCCACTGAGTGAAGAAGTTTCCCCTCATGTTTCCGTTAAACATTTCACATTCACCATTCGCCCATGATCTCCAGTTGTATTCTCGCCTGCAGGCTTCTGTCTCAGGCGCTGAGGGAGCGGGAGGAGAGGACACGTCACGGGCCGTGGCTGACGAGGGAAGTAAAGGGCAGTTTAAAAATAAAAGAGAAGTATAACATAGCAAAGATGAGCGGGAAACCAGAGGACTGGGGAGCTTTTAAAGAACAACAGAAGATAACAAAAAAGGCAATACGCAAAGAAAAAAATGAGGTACGAAGGTAAACTAGCCGAGAATATAAAGGAGGATAGTAAAAGCTTCTTTAGGTATGTGAAAAGCAAAAAAATAGTTAACAACAAAATTGGGCCATTGAAGACAGAAATGGGTGAATTTATTATGGGGAACAAGGAAATGGCAGATGAGTTGAACAAGTACTTTTGATCTGTCTTCACTACAGAAGACACAAACAATCTCCCAGATGTAACAGTGGCCAAAGGAACTAGGGTAAGGGATGAACTGAATGAAATATATATTAGGCAAGAAACGGTATTGGATAGACTGTTGAGTCTGAAGGCTGATAAGTTCCCGGGACCTGATGGTCTGCATCCAAGTGTAGTTAAAGGGGTGGCTGGAGAAATCGTGGACGCATTGGTAATCATTTTCCAATGTTCTATAGATTCAGGAACAGTTCCTGCTGACTGGAGGGTGGCTAATGTTGTCCCACTTTACAGGAAAGGAGGGAGAGAGAAAACAGGGAATTATAGACCGGTTAGCCTGACGTCAGTGGTGGGAAAATGCTGGAACCAATAATAAAAGATGTAATTACGACACATTTGGTTAGCAGTAGAAGGATCAGTCCGAGTCAGCATGGATTTATGAAGGGAAAATCATGCTTGACTAATCTTCTGGGGGTTTTTGAGGATGTAACTATGAAAATGGACAAGGGAGAGCCAGTGGATGTAGTGTACCTGGACTTCCAGAAAGCTTTCGATAAAGTCCCACATAGAAGATTAGTGGGCAAAAATAGGGCACATGGTATTGGGGGCAGAGTACTGACATGGATTGAAAATTGGCTGGCTGACAGGAAACAAAGAGTAGCGATTAACGGGTCCCTTTCGGAATGGCAGGCTGTGACCAGTGGGGTACCGCAAGGCTCGGTGCTGGGACCGCAGCTGTTTACAATATACAATAATGATTTAGATGAAGGGATTAAAAGTAACATTAGCAAATTTGCTGATGACACAAAGCTGGGTGGCAGTGTGAAATGTCAGGAAGATGTTATGAGAATGCAGGGTGACTTGGACAGGTTGGGTGAGTGGGCAAATGTATGGCAGATGCAGTTTAACGTGGATAAATGAGAGGTTATCCACTTTGGTGGCAAGAACAGAAAGGCAGATTACTATCTAAATGGAGTCAAGTTAGGAAAAGGGGAAGTACAACGAGATCTAGGTGTTCTTGTACATAAGTTAATGAAAGCAAGCATGCAGGTACAGCAGGCAGTGAAGAAAGCTAATGGCATGCTGGCCTTTATAACAAGAGGAATTAAGTATAGGAGTAAAGAGGTCCTTCTACAGCTGTACAGGGCCCCGGTGAGACCCCACCTGGAGTATTGTGTGCAGTTTTGGTCTCCAAATTTGAGGAAGGACATTCTTGCTATTGCGGGAGTGCAGCGTAGGTTCACAAGGTTAATTCCCGGAATGGCGGGACTTTCATATGTTGATATATTGGAGCGACTGGGCTTGTATACACTGGAATTTAGAAGGATGAGAGGGGACCTGATTGAAACATATAAGATTATTAAGGGATTGGACACGCTGGAGGCAGGAAGCATGTTCCCGCTGATGGGTGAGTCCAGAACTGCAGGTCACAGTTTAAGAATAAGGGGTAGGCCATTTAGAACAGAGATACGGAAAAACCTTTTCACCCAGAGAGTGGTGGATATGTGGAATGCTCTGCCCCAGAAGGCAGTGGAGGCCAAGTCTCTGGATGCATTCAAGAGAGAGCTAGATAGAGCTCTTATAGATAGTGGGGTCAAGGGATATGGGGAGTGGGCAGGAACAGGGTACTGATTGTGTATGATCAGCCATGATCATAGTGAATGGTGGTGCTGGCTAGAAGGGCCGAATAGCCCACTCCTGCACCTACTGTCTATTGTCTATTACCAGTTTGGTTCACCCAATCTATATGTAGATTGAAGTCACTCATTTTCACTACTGTTCTTTTTTTGCACGCATTTCTAATTTCCTGCTTAATACCATTCCCAACCTCACTACTACTGTTAGGTGACCTGTTCACAACTCTCACCAGCGTTTTCTGCCCCTTAGTGTTATGCAGCTCTACCCATATCGATTCCACATCCTCCAGGCTAATACCCTTCCTTTCTATTGCGTTAATATCCTCTCTAACCAGCAATGCTGCCCCACCTCCTTTTCTTTCCTGTCTATCGCTCCTGAATATTGAATATCCCTGGATGTTGAGCTCCCATCCTTGGTCACCCTGGACCCATGTCTTTGTGATCCCAAGTATATCATATTCATTAATAACTATCTGCACATTCAATTCATCCACCTTGTTACGAATGCTCCTCGCATTGACACACAGAGCCTTCAGGCTTGTTTTTACAACACTCTTAGCCCTTATACAATTATGTTGAAAAGTGGTTCTTTTTGCTTTTTGCCCTGGATTTGCCTGCCTGCCACTTTTATTTTTCACCTTACTACTTTTTGCTTCTACCCTCATGTTACACCCCTCTGTCTCTCTGCACTTTTTCCCATCCCCCTGCCACATTAGTTTAAATCCTCCGGAACAGCAGTAGCAAACGCTCCCCCTAGGACATTGATTGCAGTCCAGCCCAGGTGTAGACCGTCCTATTTATACCCCTCCCACCTCCCCCAGAACTGGTTCCAATGACCCAGAAATTTGAATCCCTTCCCCTTGCACCATTTTTCAAGCCACGTATTCATCTGAAATATCCTCCTATTTCTACTCTGACTAGCACGTGACACTGGTAGTAATCTAGAGATTATTACCTTTGTGGTCCTACTTTTTAGTTTATCTCCTAACTCCCTAAATTCACTTTGTAGGACCTCATCCCGTTTTTTTTTTACCTATATCGTTGGTACCTATGTGCACCACGACCACTGGCTATTCACCCTCCCATTCCAGAATGTCCTGCAGCCACTCAGAGATATCCTTAACCATTGCACCAGGGTGGAAACACACCATCCTGGAGTCTCTTGCGGCCGCAGAAATGCCTATCTATTCCCCTTACAATTGAATCCCCTATCACTATAGCTCTCCCACTCCTTTTCCTTCCCTCCTGTGCTGCAGAGCCACCCATGGTGCAATGAACTCGGCTGCTGCTGCCTTCCCCTGATGAGCCATCTCCCCCAACAGTATCCAAAACAGTATATCTGTTTAGGCGGAGTATATCTGACACGTGTCAGGTGTTGCCTTGTGGAAGGACCAGCCAGGCTAAGACTCACACAGTGAATGGTGGGGAAATGAGGTGTGCGGGAGAGCGGAGGGATGTGAGAATACAGTTCCATAATGCCTAGATAGGGTCGTAGACATGGAGATAAGGAAAGCTCTTGGGACATTGGCCTTCATAAATCAAAGGGCTGAGTACAAAGATTGTGATGTTATTTTGAACTTGTTTAGGGATTTACTACCTCATTTGTCATTTTACCACCATTCATGTATTGTTTAATTTCGTCTAATGTTTTCTCTTTGCCTTACAGAGCTACCGTAAGAATGAAGTTATATAAGACACCAATATTGAATCTGATTCAGAATAATTAACGGAGATGTGTATTTGCAAGATTTCCTTCCATACGCATAGTGGTGAATGTCTAGCGTGAATGCCAGGGGTGTTGGTGGAGCCAGATGAAATAGAAGCTACCATGAATGTGTGGAGATTGGAGGGTGTGGACCTGGTTTAGGCAGAGGGGATTGGTTCAGTTAGGCATGCATTATAGATCAAGTCGTTTACAACAATGCACTGAGCAGAAGGGCCTGTTCCCCTGTCCCCTGATGTACTGTTCGATGTTGCTGAGACCACAGCTGGAGTGTTGTGTGCATTTCCGGTCGCCCGCCTCAGGGAGGATGTGATTAGTCTAGAAAGGCACAGAAATGATACAGGAGTTTTGCTGCCGGGACCGGAGGACTCGAATCAAAAGGTGACTGTACAGTGACTGTGCAATGATCCCAGTATTGATGGCGATGCAACACTGATTCTGCATTCCTCCACCACAGACCCCACTGTAACTATGCAATTGTAGGGTGATGTTAAAGGTGGCCAATAGCACAAATGGTTCATAATTCACAAACATTGTCTTTAAGATGATGTGTTCGCAGCAAGAGGTAGTGCCTGACATAATGGCGAGACTGTAAGGGGATGGTTTTTCATTTCTTCATAAGTGAAGTAAAGGTCTGCAGCTTTTATTTAGCACTTAAAACGACTCGACCACGGTCTATTCACAAAATCCTACGAAATCACAGCAAATGTGCACTGCTCCCGGACGGGCCACCCGCCACTGCAGTCGCACAGTGCAGTGGGTAAAACTACAAAAATGAATGTGAATTTCCACCCCTCCCTTACCTCCAGCAGCACAGTGATTGTTGGTGGAAGTTAGAACAGGATGTGTCACTCCAGTGGAGCTGGACCCCAGTAGTCAGCGTGAAATTGAGCTGTCACATTCCAGACCTACCTGAACCTGTGGTAGTTTTAATCGTTTCCATTCGTTTCATTCCTTCTCTCTTAAGTTCCAAGAAATAAAGAGCCATCCTTGCCCACTTCTCCCTATAACAGAAGCCCGATATTCCCTGCAACATCCTCGTGATTTTTTCCAGGTTGACTTCTCTCTCTCTCTCTCTCTCTCTCTCTCTCTCCTCTCTCTCTCTCTCTCTCTCCTCTCTCTCTCTCTCTCTCTCTCTCTCTCTCTCTCTCTCTCTCTCTCTCTCTCTCTCTCTCTCTCACACTCTCCTCTCGCTCCCTCTCTCACACGCACACACACTCACACACACAATATCTATCTCGTTCTCTCTATCTCACCATCCCCACACGTACCCCACTCTCGTTTCGACACCTCATTCAGTCACAATTTCACGTCTTCCCTTGCAATTGCATTCATGTCTCCCCGCTGTTCATACTGTCCCGGTGCTGCCGATCGATGGGACGATGCGCCCGGGGTAAACACCTGTGAGCAGGCGGTAAATCTGGGTTGCGCTCAGGATTTGGCTTTATTAATGAAGTGAAGCACCAAGATCACCGGATATTTCACCGCGCTGATCACCTGCTCCCTGAATTTCGATTGAGTGACCGCGTAAATAAATGTGTTCGTGCAGCAGCTGAAATTCTTCAGCAAGGCTCCGACGCGGTGGAAGATCCATTCAGAATCATTGAAATCGAATCCTATTCCTGTGATCTCATAATACATGAAATTTACAACATTCGTCGTCCACAGGAGGATGACGCTGCCGGAGAGGGTGAAGAGTAAAATCACCGACCTCGTCCTGCTCTCCTTCTCCGGGTCACTACGATTCTCCTGGTTGCTCTGACCCCTCAGCCCCTTACGGACTCGACTGGTCACTAAAATGTGCCTGACCGTCAGAGTGTTGAGCATCAGAATCACAACGAAAAGGATGAACGGAGTTAAAACCGTATCGAGCCAACCGTTTGCTCTCCACCATAGGTCACTGGAAATATAGTCCATGATTATACAGAACCATGGTACATTGTCGATTATCTCGCTGGGTTCCCATAAGAAATAGCGGTTAATGTTTTTCAGACAGCACAGTACGGAAGTAGTTGTTAGAATCACAGCCGCAGTTTTCCCGGTGCAATATTTTGTTTTCAGCTTCTGACAGCAAATCGCCACAAAGCGATCAAAAGTGAAAGCAACGGTGAACCAGACAGAACAGTATGTGGCTATGAACCTCAGTACCTCGATAACCCTGCACACAGGGGTAATGTTCAGAAAACTCCGCGGGAAGTAATACACATTGATTCGATACAAAATGACCTCAGTGACAACGTTCAGTAGATCCGCCGCTGCCATGGCCACCAGGTAGCGAGTGGTGCAGGTAGAGAGGCCGCACTTCCCCCGGGACAGGCTCTCAATCGCCGCTAAATTCACTGTAGAGAAAGAAGGAAAGATGAGAACAAACACTGCGCATTACTGAACACATTCCCCGGCAATTAACACGTGATCAAAACTGCGAGAGTCGGTTAGATCAGACACGGGTCACGCTGTCTTTGACCTGCCACCTTCAGAGCGGTGTTAGAACGATCTGTGGGGAAGCGTGGGCGATAAAACGAGCTGCATGACGAACGGTCCATGCTGATCCCGATTCCAGTCGCTGATGGGGCCGGTTTCACTGATTTAACCGTGTCTGCAGGCCTCTGGAAACTCCGCATCTGTTGGAACTGAGAAGGGATCCAGGGGGAAGCAACGCATGGAAAATACAAGAGAAAATCAGCAACTCTGGTGTCATATATGGAAAGTTACAGCCACAACTTTTCGGGCCGAGAGCCTTTGTCAGGACTAAACGGTGCTCCAATTTACGACAGGTCTCAGAAGCAAAGTAGGGACAACTTATCAACCAGAAGCCCGCTGGCTCGCTTAATGGATTAATCCTGCAGCGTAGCTCAACTCGATAACACACGTCAGCAGATCCATGGACACGGGTTCCAGTGATCCAACTCAATTACTGACCAACAAGCCGAGGAATCTGACGTTGGCAGACTCGAAAGTCAAACGTGAAACACAGGACCACGTGTTCAATTTGTTTAATAACTCAGAAACAGTGAACTTACCAATATAAAATATTCCCTGACGCACTTCCTCGCAAAGATGCCCGTCCCCGACATTGGTACAGCAAGGGACAAGGTCCCATTAAAACCCTCCCTGTCACACGTTCCCGCAGAGATCCTGTCTCCAGAACTGGGCAAGCCAAGACAAGGTCTCATTAAAAACCCTGGCAATCTCATTTTCCTGGTGAACTGCCTGACCCCATCAATGGTTCAAGTCTGCAACAGGTCTCATTAAAAAAATGCCAGTCCTTCTTCCACTCAGAGTTGCCTGCCCTAAGCACTGGGGCAGGTTAGCAGAAGGTCTCATTAAAGCCTCGCCAGCGTCACTTTCCCGGAGAGATGCCTGTTCCCAGCACCGGAAAATCTCTGGACAAGCTCCCATTAAACCCTGCGAGTCTTACTTCCACGGAGTGCTGCCTGTCCCCGTTTGTACAACTCTGGAAAACGATCCATTAACAACCTGCCGCTCTTACTTTTCCGGAGGGCTGTCTGTCCCAGTACTGTTAAATGTCTGCCAGTATTACAGTCCCGGACGGCTGCCCCCCAGGTAACTGGTAAAGCTCTGGACAAGGTCCCGTGAGAAAGTGCTCATCACACTTTCCCGGAGACCTGCTTATTCCCAGCACTGGAACAAACCTGGACAAACTCCCATTAATACCCGGACAGTCTCACTTTTCTGGAGACCTGCTTGTCTCCAGCATTGCAACTCAGATCAATATATCATTCATACCCAGCGCACCACACTTTCCCGGAGAGCTGCCTGTCCACAGATCCGGGACAAATCTGAACAATGTCAAGTTAGCCCCCCTCGCAATCTCATTTTCCGGAACTGCCTGTCCCCAGATCTGGGAAAGCTCTGGTCATGTTGTTGTTAAAGTACCACGTGTTCACTTTGTTGAATAACTCAGAAACAGTGAAGTTCACAATGTAAAACCCATCCCAGGCATACCTTCCCGGAGAGCTGCCTATGTCCAGCACTGGTACAAGTCTGTCCAGGTGTCACTAATGGAGCAGATGTTCACTCTGATCAATAACTCAGAAACAGTCAACATCTCATTGCCTCACTGTCCTAGTCGCACATTCCCGGAGAGCTGCCTATCTCCAACACTGTCAGCACTGTGGACAAGATACCATTAAAATTCGAGTCAATCCCATGAATCAAAGGAGAGACAGAATTTCAGTTTCGTTTGTCATTAAATATGAAAATTCAGAATATTCAACTGAAGTATCGATATCACTGACCGATACTTGTGTAGTGATCCTCAATTTGGAAGCTGGCAAAATTATCTTCAGAGTGTTCACACCGGTTAACACACAGAAATACCAATCATGAAATGCTCTGGTCACTTACCAAGAACTCCCGTGACGGAAATGACGACGGTCAATATTTTATCCACACTCAGGTATCTATCCAACACTGTAGACATGTTCTCTCTTCAGTGATGTGTTGCCGTGTGCTACAGGCGATCTCACGGAATGAAATGTCGAGGCAGTAGATGCCTGCGGTTTTTAATAGCATTTAGCGACTCCAGGGGGATAGACTTAAAAATAAAGGTTTGCAAACCCTTACGTCAGAAAGGTGCATTCCCCGCGGTGCAACATTGTGATTAATTTAGTGAAATAATTGTGAAACTGCAAACAATGGAAACAGTGATGGTAGTAGTAGCTGTAAATTATGAGAAAGCATTCTTCCAGCAGTGGGGATTTTGTTTCAAATACCAGCAGACCCAGCTCTCCACCTTATCTCCTGTCGGTGCGACCTTTGTCCATCAGTTGAGCAGACCCGCCAAGAGTAAACCGGCCGCTCCACTCTGATTCTTCACCTATTGTAATCACAGCGCATCTCACTGTAACCTTATCTCCCACTGTCGATTACCAGCAACCATTCTCAGCTTTTTTGTCTGATTCTCAGCTTGTCTGACAAACCAAACTTTGTCCTGGTTCAAAACATGTCTATGTTATCACCGCTGACAGAAAAGTATACTCTGAAAATAAACGTTGGACCGTCTATTTCTCTTTCTCCTACATAGAACAGAGAAAGGTAAAGCACAGGAACGGACATTTCGGCCCACAGTCTGTCCCATCCATGTCGCCATATTAAATGGACCCTACTTACCAATACTTGATCAGTCTCTCTACATTCCCGGCTGTCCATATGTCAACCCTCACAGCAGTAATCTTGGGCTTCTGGGTTCTAGGGTCTCAAAAGCTTTTTGGCCATAGGTGTGTATTAATTGGAACTAACAAAAGTGTCTGCGCCTTCAAAGGTGTCTTGTCAATTACAATGTGCTTCCACTGTAAACAAAGGAAACAGAATACTGATGTACATTAAGTCATTGAAGCTTGTGAAACTGGAACTAGCGGTCATATGTTAAGGGTGAACGGTGTGACATTTAAGGGGAACCTGAGGGGTAAATTCTTCACTCTGAGCGTGGTGCGAGAGTGGGACGAGCTGCCAGCGGAATTATTGGATTTGGGTTTGATTGCATTTTCTAGTTCTCTGTGACTCTGAACCAAGAATGGTTGGAGGCTGCCTGGCTGGGTCTGTGGGTGAGAAGCGGAGTGATTGAAGGGGTTCTTGATGGGGAAGAGAAATGTATAGGTACCTGGGCAAAATGTGGCGATCAGGGTCAGGAATTTTCAGTTGATGAAACGATGGAGATTATATGACCTTTCGTGGATGTAGATGGGAAGGGACTTTACCAAGGGCGATAAAAGAAGTCGAGGAGTTCAGCCGGACAGAAGCAAGCAGAGACAATGGGCTAATCCGGACTGTCATTTTTGTGGGAACTTGTGTTTATGACATGGACTGGCTGCTGCTATAATCTCCCTCTCTCCTTGAATGGCATTTTCACCACAGCCAAAGGCCCTTCCCATTCCTTGTTCAACCTTCTCATGTTTGTTCGGTATGCACACTGCGAGTTCGGTTCTCTGCGCAACTAAGCTCATGATGTTGCTGAATCCCTTAACGTAGAACGTAACACATTCCTGTGTATGGCCTTTGATTCAACTGTTACTTTGCAGATATATAGTTAGACACTCTCTTACCAACAATACACCGGTTACACCCTCCCCCCCACACACACACACACGTACAAATACATAGAAACATAGAACATAGAAAAACATACTGCACAATAAATATAAGAAGGGTAATGATAACATTGTAATGGGGAATTCACTATGCAAGGAGATTGGGAAAGGCAGGTTGGTGTCGGATCGCCAGAGAATTTGCTGAATGTCTCTGAGATGTCTTTCTAGAGCACCTTGTGCTTGAGCCTACTCGGGACAAGGCTATCTTAGTTTGGGTGTTGTGTAATAATCCAGATCTTATTAGGAAGCTAACGTAAAAGAACCCTTAGGAAGACAGCTATCATAAGAACAGAAGAACGTAAGAAATAAAAAATAGGAGCAGGAATAGGCCATCCGGCCCATCGAGCCTGCCCCGCCATTTAATAAGATCAATTCTGGTCTGTCCGTAAAATCAGCTCCATCTAACTGCCTTTTTTGAATAACACTTAATTCCACTATTATGTAAAAATCTATCTAACTATATTTTAACTATATTTAGTGAAAAAACCTCAGCTGCCTTCCTGGGCAGAGAATTACAAAGATTCACCACTCTCTGGGGGGAAAAAAACAGTTTCTCCTCATCTCCGTCCTAAAATTTCTCCCCTGAATCTTGATCCGATGTCCCCTACATGTAGTATCACCTAAAAATGGAAATCTTATCTATCCCGGTCTAAATGATCCGCTCTCATTCTTCTGAATTCCAGAGACTATAGCCCCAGGCGACACAATTTCTCTCATAAATTAATCCTTCATCTCTGGAATCAACCTGATAAACATCCTGTGCACTGCCTCCAAAGCCAATACATCCTTCTTCAAGTATGAAGACCATTACAGTACACGGTACTGCAAGCACAGCCTCACCAGTACCCTGTATAGTTGCAGCATGACCTCCCTGCTCTGGAATTCAATCCCTCTAGCAATGAAGGCCAACATTCCGTTTGCCTTCTTAATTAACTGTTGTATATGCAAACAAACTTTTTGCAATTCGTGCACAAGCACTCCCAAGTCCCTCTGCACAACAGCACGCTGTAATCTTTCACCGTTTAAATAATAATCTGCTCTTCTATTATTCCTTCCAAAGGAATAATACCTTCTCGCTTGACCAACGTTGTATTCTATCTGCCAGACCTTGGCCCACTCACTTAACCCATCTATATCCCTCTGTAGACTCTCCACAATCTCTGTACAATTTGCTTTTCCACTCAATTTAGTGTCATCAGCAAATTTTGCTACTCTGCACTCAGCCCCCTCTTCCAAATCATCAATGTAAATGGTAAACAGCTGTGGGCCCAACAGCGACCCTTGCGGCACCCCACTCACCACAGACTGCCAGCCGGAGAAACACCCATTTATACCAAACTTCTGCCTTCTATTGGTTAACCAATCCACTATCCATGCCAATATACTTCCTCTGACTCCATGTATCCGTATCCTATTTGTAAGGCTTTTGTGCGGCACCTCATGGAACGCCTTCTGCAAATCCAATTATACGACATCCACCTGTTCCCCTCTAACCTCTGCACTCATTATGTCCTCAAAGAACACCAGCAAGTTTGTCCAACAGGACCTGCCCATTCTGAATCCGTGCTGCGTCTGTCAAATTGAACCTATCCTTTTCGCTCTTTCTTCCTTAATGACAAATTCAAGCATTTTCCCGACAACAGATGTTAAGCTAAGTGGCCTGCAGGTGCCCGTCTTTTGCCTCCATCCTTTTTTTAAAAGGTGTCGTGACATTCGCTGTCTTCCAATCCGCCGGGATCTGCCCAGAGTCTAGAGAGATTTGATAAATGATTACGAACACGTCGACTATAACCTCCGCCAATTCCCTCGGCACCCTGCGATGTATCCCAGCAGAACCAGCCGACTTATCTCCCTGTAGGCCCTCTCGTTTTCTCATCACTTTCTCTTTGGTGACAGTGATTTTATCGTGCCCCTCACCCATTTCGCTTATAACATCCTCCTTTGGCATATTAGACGTGTTCTCCACCGTGAAGACTGGCACAAAATAATCGTTCGATGCCTCAGCTATTTCCTTACTACCATATATCAATTTCCCTTTCTCATCTTCCAAGGGACCTACGTTGACTTTAGCCACCCTTTTCCTCTTTATATACTTAAAGAAACATAGAAACATAGAAAACCTACAGCACAATATAGGCTCTTCGGCCCACAAAGTTGTGCCGAACATGTCCCTACCTTAGAAATTACTAGGCTTACCCATAGCCCTCTATTTTCCAAAGCTCCATGTACCAATCCGGAATTCTCTTAAAAGACCCTATCGTATCCGCCACCACCACCGTTGACGGCAGCACATTCCACGTACTCACCACTCTCTGAGTAAAACACCTACCCCTGACATCTCCTCTGTACCTACTCCCCAGCACCTTAAACCTGTGTCCTCTTGTGGCAGCCATTTCAGCCCTGGGAAAAAAAGCCTCTGACTATCCACACGATCAATGCCTCTCATCATCTTATACACCTCTATCAGTTCACCTCTCACCGTCCGTCGGTCCAAGGAGAAAAGGCCGAGCTCGCTCAACCTATTCTCATAAGGAATGCTTCCCAATCCAGGCAATATCCTTGTAAATCTCCTCTGCACCTTTTCTATGCTTTCCATATCCTTCTTGTTGTGAGGCGACCAGAACTGAGCACAGTACTCTGGCTGGGGTCTGACCAGGGTCCTATATAGCTGCAACATTACCTCTCGGCTCCTAAATTCAATTCGACGATTGATGAAGGCCAATGCACCATACGCTTTCTTAATCACAGTGTCAACCTGCGCAGCTGCTTTAAGCGTCCTATGGACTCGGACCCCAAGATCCCTCTGATTCTCCACACTGCCAAAAACTTACCATTACTACTATGTACTGCCATCATATTTGACCTACCAAAATGAACCACCTCACACTTTCCTAGGCTGAACTCCATCTGCCAATTCTCAGCCCAGTTCTGCAGACTATCTATGTCCGCCTGTAACTTCTGACATCCCTCCACACTATCCACAACAACTCCAGCCTTTGTGTCATCAGCAAACTTACTAACACATCTCTTCACTTCCTCATCCAGGTCATTTATAAAAATCACGAAGACTAGATCTGTCCCAGAACAGATCCCTGAGGCACTCCACTGGTTACCATGCAGAATATGACCCATCTACAACCACCCTTTGCCTTCTGTGGGCAAGCCAGTTCTGGATCTACAAAGCAATTTCCCCTTGGATCCCATGCCTTCCGACTTTCTCAATAAGCCTTGCATGGGATATCTTATCAAATGCCTTTTTGAAATCCATATAGACTACATCCACCACTCTTTCTTCATCAATGTGTTTAGTCACATCCTCAAAAAATCGGTCTCATAAGGCACGACCTGCCCTTGACAAATTCATTCTGACTATTCCTTATCATGTTATACCTCTCCAATTGTTCATAAATCCTGTCTCTCAAGATCGTCCGAATCAAGTTATCAACCACTGAGGTAAGACTCACTGGTCTATAATTATCTGGGCTATCTCAACCACCTTTCTTGAATAAAGGAAAAGAATTCGCAACCCTCCAATCCTCCGGAACCTCTCCCGTCCCCATTGACGATGCAAACATAATCGCCAGAGGCTCAGCAATCTCCTTCCTGCCTCCCACAGTAGCCTGGGTACATCTCATCCGGTCCTGGCGACTTATCCAAATTGATGCTTTCCAAAAGCTCCAGCACATCCTCTTTCCTAATATCTACATGTTCAAGCTTGTCAGTCTGCTGCAAGTCATCACTACTATCACCAAGATCCTTTTCCATAGTGAATACTGAAGCAAAGTATTCATTAAGTACCTCTGCTTTTTCCTCCGGTTCCATACACATTTTCCCACTGTCACACTTGATAGGTCCTATTCTTTCACGTCCTATCCTCGTGCTCTTGACATACTTGTAGAATGTCTTGGAGTTTTCCTTAATCCTGCCCGCCAATGCCTTCATATGGCCCCTGTCTCCTGACTCCCAGCTGTCTCTTTTTGTGAGTCAGCTGCTCTTCCCTGTCTCCTCAGTTTGGTTCGCAGCCTCCAACAATTCCAGTTTAAACTTTCCCCAGTAGCCTTAGCCTCCCCGCCAGGATATTGGTACCCCTGGGATGCAAGTGCAACCTGTCCTTTTTGTACAGGTCACACCTGCTCCAAAAGAGGTCCCAATGATCCAAAGACCGGAATCCCTGCCTCCTGCTCCAATCCCTCAACCACGCATTTATCCTCCACCTTATTCTATTCCTATTCTCACTGTCACGTGGCACAGACAGTAGTCCCCTGGTTACTACATTCGCTGTCCTGCTTCTCAACTTCCTTCCTAACTCCCTGTAGTCTTTTTTTCAGGACCTCTTCCCTTGTCCTACCTATGTCATTGGTACCAATATGTACCACGACCTCTGGCTGTTCTCCCTCCCAACGCAGGATATATTGAACGTGATCAAAAACATCCTGAACCCTGGCACCTGGGAGGCAAACTACCATCCGAGTCTCTTTCCTGCGTCCACAGAATCGCCTGTCTGACGCCCAAACTAGACAGCCCCCTATCTGTGCCAGAGGCACGGCCACTGTCGCTTCGCCCAGGTAGGCTGATCCCTCGCCAACAGTACTGAAGCAGGGAGACTTACTCTCAAGGGGTACAGCCACAAGGGTACTCTCTAGTACCTGACTCTTCCCCATCCCCATCCTGACAGTGAACCAATTGTCTGTCTCCCGTGGTTCCGGTGTGACCACCTGCCTATAACTCCTTTCTATCATCTACTCGCTCTCCCTGACCAATCGAAGGTCATCGAGTTGCATCTCCGTTCCCCTAAGTCGGTCCTTTAGGAGCTGCAGCTCGACATACCGGGTGCAGATATGGCCATGCGGGAGGCTGGGAGACTCCAGGACGTTCCACATCTGACACCGAACACAGAAAACCGGCCTCACACACATACTTCCTCCTTTACTGGTAACACAGTTAAACCTATCTCGCCTCTTCCCGTTACCGCCTAAGACCGTTCAGCCAAAGCCGTATCACTCTGCTGCCTGTCAATCCGCTGCTCGCTTCGACGCTGCCCGCTGGGTATGGCGATCTTCTCTTTAAACCTTTCGCGCTCTACTGGTCGACGTCACGCGGCTGCGCAGTACTGCCTCTCTTTTACTCCGAGTAGTAAAAACTGCCTTTGCTCCCGAAATCGGCCTTCACTCCCAGCCTTTTTGCTCCGAATCAAAGAACTTATGCTATCTATTTTTCTATTTTGTGCTAATTTACTTTCATACTCTATCTTCCCTTTCGTTATTTCTTGTTTAGTTGTTCTTCCCGTCTGTAGTCGTTGCGGGAGCTCATGAGAGCGTGAAGGCCAGTCAGACTTAAGGTCGGGAGAATATGAAAGAAAGGGATGGGACATTCTCCCACTTCCAGTCCGCCAGAATCGTAGCCGGAGAGTTTACGTCTCCACGAGAGGGAGGTGCTCATGCTCGCTCGCGAGACGTTTCGAGTCGATCGGATCTTGAGACCGAAGGGGCTGAGTAAGTACAGTTCCTATGCCATGCAGTGACGCAACCAGTCAGGATGCTCTCAACTGCGTCCCTGCGGAAAGTTCCTAGGATTTAGGGGACCATACCAAACTTCCTGAACCGTCTGATCTGAAAGACGCTCTGTTGTGCCTTTTTCACTTCACAGCTGGTGTGTACAGACCACGTGAGGTCCTCGGTGATGTGGATTTCGAGGAACCTAAATCGGTTTACCCTCTCAACCGCAGATCCATTGATGTCAGTAGGCGTTAGCCCGTCTCCATTCCTCCTGTTCTCCACAACTAGCACCTTTGTTTTTGCGACATTGAGGGAGAGTTTGTTTACTTGACGTCACTGTGTCAGAAAGATAACTTATTCCCTGCAGGCCACTTCGTTATTTTATGAGAATAAGTCAATCAATGTAGTGTCGTCGCTAAATGTAATTAACAGATTCGAGCTGTGGGTGGCGATACAGTCATGGGTATACAGGGAGTAAAGGAGGGGACTCGGTATATGGCCCTGAGGGGCTCCTGTGTTATAAATCGGAATGGTGGAGGTGAGGGGGCCCACTCTTACAACCTGCTGGCGATGAAAGGCAAGGACAAGGACGAGATCTGTGAGTTTCCTGTCGAACCTGGAGGGAATTATGGTGTTGAATACTGAACTGTAGTCCAAGAATAGCATTCTCACATAAGCACCCTTCTTCTCCAGATGTGTCAGGACAATGTGTAGAGCAGTGCCTATTGCGCCGTCTGTCGATCGGTTGTGTCGATAGGCAAACTATAAGAGGTCCAGTATCCTCCTTTCGTAAAAGGGTTACATACACTAATCACACAGGCTCGCGTCAGTCACCAAGTAATCTCAATGCCCCGCTGTGTCCCCACAAACTCGTGTCATTCCCCATACTCACCTCATTGCCCCACTCTTTGCCCACAGCCCCGTGTCTGGGTCCAAATTAATCACTCTGCCCGCTCTCGTCCCACAGCCCTGGGTCAGTTCCAAAATAATTAACTATGGATCCACTTGGAATTATGATGATATTAAGCTTGAACAATCAGGAACGGATATGTCCTGGGAAATGCACAACGGAAATGTGAATATATATTTAGGCTGCACTTACATGGGGTTCTGGACAGGTTTGCCCCATTCAGACAGGGAAAGAACGGTAGGGTGAAGGAACCATGGTTGACCAGAAATGTGAAACATCTGGTCAAGAGGAACAAAGAAGCTTTAGGAAACTGAGCTCAGGATTAGAAAGCAAGGATCAGACATGACTGTAGATTTACAAAGTAGCTGGGGACAAACTGAAGAATGAAATTAGGACAACTAGAAACGTCTACAGAAGCTCTGCAGTGATTTTAAGGAAAACCCCAAACCATTCGAGATGTATGTGAAGAGAAAGATGACTGGAATGAGTATAGGACTGGTCCGGGATAGAAGATGAAATAAGCCCCTGAAGTCGGGGGAGGAAGGGCAGGTCCTGAATGAAGACTTAAATTCAGTATTCACCAGTGAGAGGGACATTTGTGAGGAGAGCGTTAAAAAGGACGATGTGCGACAACATACCGAGGTTAAGAGAGAGGATGTACAGGAACTTTTGAAAAAAAACACCGTAGGTTAAATACGCCTTCTTCTGTGGTCGGGAGAAAGCCTGGGTGACTGCGTGAAGCGGTGAGTCCTACTTCAGTGATGGGAAAATTATCAGAGAACTTTCTTAGAAACAGGATTTACGAGAATTTGGAGAAGCATTACCCAATTTGGGAGAGTTAGTATGGCTTTGTCAGGGGAAGATCGTGTCTCACGACCCTGGTTCAATTCTGTGAGGATGTGACGGTTATACTTACGGTTAACTTTGGGAGGACCTTTCAAAAGGTTTGGTATCCTGGGAAAGTTGGCTTGTGGATTCAGGACTGACGCCCCAGAAATCAGAGGATAGTTGTGGATGGAGAGTTTTCTCCCCGGATGCTGCTGCCAATGGTGTCCTGCAGAGATCTGTTCTGAGACCCCAGGATATTTGTGCTTTAAAAATGATGTGAATAAGGAAGTCGAAGGGTGGTTTATTGCATTTCTAATGATGTGGACGTTGGTGGAATTATGGATAGTATAGATGTTTGTCACAGATTACAACAGGACAGTGTCAGGACGCGGAGCAGCGCCGAGAAGTTACAGATGGAGTTCAACCCGGAAAAGTACGATGCGAATCACTTTGGAAGGATGAATTTGAAAGCAACAATGGCAAAATATTTAAATAGCTGAAGCCAGGTAACATGGAAAATAATATGGAAAATAACACATCATATTTTGTTTTAAAGTAACTATATTGCAAAATCCCTTGAGGAGTCAAATTCATGACACGGGGACAGAGTGAGTAAAAATAGTTTAACGTAAGTGTTTGTGCAATTGGTTGTCACTAATGTCCCTGACGTGATACCCACGCTAATTGCCTCAGTGGAATTGCTCTCTCCTCAATAAAAGACTGCTAAACCGATCGACAGTCCATCTGAGCAGCTGAAACGTTCCGCACAACTGAACGCTGCTTCTGACGGAATATGGGATATGCGGCGATTTATTACATCGCGGCCATTTTCTATCCCACACTTGTAGCGGTTGGTGTCCCCGGTAAGATGCCGGAGCTGGTCACTTTATGTATGGTGCCGCCGTTACTCTGCTGCGGTATCCGCACTGTTACTGAGCACAGATGCTACCGTCGGCTGAAACGTGTCCCCGGAATGGAGGATTCAAGCATCCAATGGTTTTATTTTCATTTTTTGTAGTTCGATCGTAGTGTTTTCTTCTTTTCTCAATTAAGTTGGTGCCGATATTGTCAATGTTTCATAATTTCACCTCGCTAGGCTTTCTGAAGTGATGCTGGTCTCTTCTTTTCCAGGAGCCAGTCTCGACCAGTGCAAATTCTTCGATCTTATAACAACTTTGCAACTTATTTAAATGACGGTCCAGTCTATTTACGACACGTAGGTCTGTTCTTCAGTTAGTCAGTAAATGCGAACTCGTGTTTTATATATTCACGATGCCACTTTGACACCGCTACAAATAATCCTGTCTGTTCTTTCACCTCTAATAATGGAAATGGTGTTGCTTACAGGAGCGATCGACTGCTCACCGTTACGTGAGTCGTGGAACTCGGATGCCTCGCTCTAAACTGTGGGAAGGTCGCCAATCCACTGACACTCACATCCGTCATTATCCTCCAGCCGGAGTGCAGCGACCGAGACCGCACACACTGGATTTCCGCTTTCCACTTCCAAACAGACCATACCCTGCATAGCTTCGGAAGAATGGGGGCATTCAGGGAGCTGACCGTATTTCAATTTTATTTCCAAATTTCTTGCATTTGCCTGTTTGGATTAGCAACAACGGATCTGATGGTCGTTATCCTTATTGTTTCAGTGGAACAGACCAACAACATCTACATTTATTCTAATTATATTTCAATTCTTTCCCAATTTCTTGTAGTTAACCTAACGGCGATTGTGATCCTTTCTCTGGGAAAATGCGGACTCTCCAGATGCATCACCCGTTACCTGGTTGGAATGGCAACAGCGGATCTAATGGTGGTTATCGTTTTTGCTTTAGTGGAACAGACCAACAATATCTACATTTATTCCAGAACCCTGCTCATCACTCCTGTATGCGCTCTGACACTTGTATTTCGGGTCGTTACGAGGGACTGTTCTGTTTGGTTCACGGTCAGTTTTACCTTCGATCGCTTCATCGCAATATGTTGCCGAAAGCTGCGGGAGCGATACTGCACCGACAGAACAGCAACGGTGGTTATCGTGACCGTGGTTATAGTGAGCTGCGGGAGAAGTGTCCCGTTTTACTTTGCCCTTGAACCTTACGTCATCATTGACAACATGCCGTGGCGGTGCACCACCACATATGAATACGTTACTTCACCCGTGTGGAGAAGTTACCAATTACTGGGCAGTATTTTAACACCATTGCTACCAATCGGATTAATCCTGGTGTTTAACGGGTTAACCGTAAGACATATTGTTATGGCAAATAGAGTCCGCAGAAGGCTTCGGAACAGCGGCGACAATCAGAAAGATGCCGAGGTGGAAAAACGCAGAAAATCGATGATTTTGTTGTTTTCTATAACAGCTAATTTCATATTATTTTGGATTCCCTATGTAGCCCATTCCCTGAAATGGCAAGTGCAAAACTATTTTTACGAGAACAGATATTTGAGCTCCCCGGTATACATCCTACAGCAATTTGGGTTCATGTTGCAAGTACTCAGCATGCGTACCAATACCTGTATCTATACACTGACACAGAGGAAATTCAGAGAAGAGCTGAGGAATCGAATGAACTATGTGTTTACATTAAATGGCCATCTGTGTAGATAACGCCCGTGTCTAATGACAATTCAGCGGAGTTTTCAAATAAAGCTGTTTTTCATTGAATAGGTTTGGCCAATATGTCATAAATTCAAGCAATCATATGCCTGATCAAGCAACACACACAAAATGTTTGTGGAACGCAACAGGCCAGGCAGCATTAGTAGGAAGAAGTACAGTCGAGATTTCGGGCCGAGGCCCTTCGTCAGGACTAACTGAAAGAAGAGTGAGTAGATATTTCATGTAGGAGCGGGAGAGGGAGATTCGAAATGATAGGAGAGGACAGGAGGGGGAGATATAAAGCTAAGAGCTGGAAAGTTAATTTGCAAAAGGGATACAGAGATGGAGAAGGTGAGGATCACGGGACGGGCGGGCTTGGGAGAGCGAAAGGGGGACGGCCGCATCTGCAGATTTTCTCGTATATGCCTGATCATCCGGAAATTGCAGAATTGGCGGAAGATTGCTGAATTCATACAGTTCAGGTAGGTTGCGATCCAAACGTTCAATGCTGCTGACGTGATTGTTAGATTGGTTGAAGTATGTTCCAAACTATCACAAGACACTCGACTGTCACAAGTGCAGGGATGGCTTCAGGACTTTCCGGGTTTACATGTTTCAAAATGGACAGGGTCGGGTAACAGAGTGTAAAGGGAGTGCGATGGGAAACCAGGGATAGTACCGCAGATGCAGAAAGGGAGGACAATGTGCAGCGTTCCTTTGTTAATTGACGGTGATATTAACACAGAAACATGCAGGGCGCGATCTCCCCATTTGGAGTATTCTGTATAGCTGCCCACCGTGAGTCAGCGGGAGATTTAAAAAGCGAACAGATTGAGAAGGGTCGGTCATTTCTTCCGCAGTTGAATGGGGCACAACTGCGCAAGCGCGTGAAAGTCGGCCCGTGAGGCAGCGGGAGATTTAAAAAGCAAGCAGGGTAACAGAGTGGACGACGGAGTAGTGGGAGACAGAGTAGAAAGGCTTTGGCTCGAGAGGCTTCGGCGAGCAGAGGCTGAGGACGAACTTCCTCCCAGTGAGGTAAGGCTGGGTAAGCTCCTTTAATAAATCTAATTAGCTTAGGAGTAGGTAATGGAGGCAGCAGTTACGGTAGTCGAGTGCTCCGTTTGCAGCATGTTGGATGTCAGGGCGAGCACAATTGTCCCTGATGACTACACCTGTAAAAGGTGCATCCAGCTGCAGCTCATGACAAACGGAGTTAGGGAACTGGAGCTGGACCTGGGTGAACTTCGGGTCATTCGGGAGGCAGAGGCAGAAATAAACAGGAGTTACAGGGAGATAGTCACCCTTAGGAGTCAGGAGACAGGTAGTTGGATTACTGTCAGGAGAGGGAAGAGGAATAGACTGAATGAGAAGAGCACCCCTGTGGCCGCCCCCATCAATAATAAGTATGCCGTTCTGATCCTGCTGGTGGGGATGACCTACCGGGGACAAGTTGTAGTGGTTGCGTCTCTGGCACCGAGTCTGGACCCTCAGCTCAGAATGGAAGTAGGGAAAAGAGGAGAGCAGTAGTGATAGGGGTTTCGATAGTTAGGGGGACAGATAGAAGGTATTGTGGAAGAGATCGAGATCACGGATGGTCTGTTCCCCTCCTGTGCCAGGGTCTGCGATATCTCGGATCGAGTTCTCAGTATTTCCACGAGGGAGGGTGAGCAGCTGGATGTCGTGGTCCATGTAGGCACCAATGACGTGGGTAAGAAGAGTGAGGAGGTCTCTCCTCAGTCTCTATTTTTCCAGTCTATCTCCCAGGCTCTCTCTCTAATCTCCCTCCAATCAGTCTATCTTGCCCAGTCTATTTCTCCTAGACGGGCCCGCTCAATCTCTCTGCCATAATTCTCTTTCTCCCTTTTCTCCCCAGTGTTTCTCCCCCAGTCGCCCTCGCCAGACACTCTCTTATCGTCACTCTCTTACCAGTCTCTACCTACCGATGCTCTCTCTCCCCTCAATCTCTCTCCCTCAGTCTCTTGCCACACTCTCTCTCTCCAGTCCATCTTCACCTAATCTTTCTCTTCCCCAAGTTCTCTACGTCTCTCTTTCCCCACTCCCCACTCTCTCCCTGTTTCTTTCTCATACCGGTCCACTTTCCTCTCCGGCTCTCATTCACAGCTCCACCCCCGCCGTTTTCTCCCATAGGTCATCCGTTCCGTCTCCCTCTCAACTGTCTTCTTCCCTACTTCCCCCATCCCCATCCATATCGCCCGAGACTCTGGACCCTTCTGTCTGCGCATTCTCCAGTCTCTCTCTATCCCCCATTATCACCCCCGTCTCCCAGAGTCCCTGCCTCTCCCATCACTTTCACTTTCCAATCCCGCTATCTCTCCCCAACCTGGACTCTCTCCCAGTCTCCCATCCTACGCACCCCCACCCCATTTCTCTCTCCTCCGGACTATATCCCTGCTATTCTCTTTCTCACTCATCCTCTCTCAAGTCCCACAGTTTCTCTCTGTACAGTCTGTCTTCCTCACGTCTGCCTTTCCCTCCCCATCTCTTTCTTCGTCCTGATCTTTTGCTTCACTCCAGTCTCTCTCCTCGCATGGGCACTCACCCGACACTTTGATCCGCATTTTCTCTCTCTCTCCCCCCAGTCTATCTCATCCCTCAGTATTTCTGTCCTCTCAGCCTGTCGTTTCCCATCCAGACTCTCTCTCTCTCTTTCTCTCCCTCTCCCTCTCTCCTCTCTATCTCTATCTCTCTCTTTCTCTCTCTCCTCCCAAGGCTTTCTGTCCCCCATTCTCTCTGTCCATGCGTTCTCTCTTCTTCAACTCTCCCTCTCCCTGTTTCTCTCTCCTCGTCACTCTCCTTCTACCCTTATCCCCCTCTTGTCTCAGGCCCGTACCTGACACTCGCTCCTTCTCAACCTCTCCCTGTATCCCGTCTTTCTCCCAGTGTCTCTCTTTCTTCTTATTTTTCCCTCTTTCGCTCCCCGTCTCTCCCCATCTCTGCAAGCCTCTCTTCCATTAGTCCCCTCTCTCACTCTATAACTCCTTCACCCACTCCCAGTCTCTCTCCAACCAACCTTTCTCCGCCATAGTCTTTCTAACCAAAGTGTCTGTTCCCTTGAAATTTCTTTTCCCTCACGTTTCTAGTTCGTTCGCATTCCCTTCCCTTGCTAATCCTCCGTCTCTCTCTCTCGTTTTTATCTCAGTTTCTCTTCCCATCTCTCTCTTCCCCGTGTGTCTCCACTCCACTGTCCACTGTGCTCTCATTCTCCCGTCATTGCCTCCCCCACGTCCGGTTCCGCTCGGACTCCCTCCAAGGTTTTGAAAAAACTTGAACACTCTGGATACATGCTGATGGTATTAAATTGCTGCACAAACACGTTTATTTACGTGCAGTTCGCCAGCGCAGCGAGATATCCTGTTATGTCAATTATTCAAATAATTAATAAATAAAATGTCGAAGTTCTTCTCAGTGGTGGTAGTATGTGTTTTTCCACCTTGACAGTGAGAAACCGGCGGTCAGTGGAGAACGTGGCAGCGGGGAGAATAAAACTGGTTTTCAGCCCGAGGGAGACACAACGCGAGAACAGACCCCTCGGCGCCCGCACCCTGCGACCATCACCTCCGATCAGTGATTAAATTCATCCTGCATCTTATTTTTTATTTTTGACCATAACCCCGCTGTCATCATCGCCGAACCACGTTCAATAATAAATCCCGCCCTACGGTGTAAATACTCACCGCTCAAGTGACGGACAAAGCCGGTGTTTCTCGCTGACGGGGAGGAAACGGAGCAGCTGCTGGAAATATGGCCGTCACAAGGAGAGCGGACGGAATTCACAGTGAGCACCCCGACGGTCAGATCGGGACTGGTCCGAGCTCGCAGTGAGTGGGCAGCACCGCAATGAGATTTAGCTGTTTGCACCCAACATCGGATCCGTCAACACGCGATGAGCAGACAACATCCACCTGGACACAGACCCGAATCGTAACTGTCGAGTTCGGCAGTGTCCAGTGAGTTTGTATCAGCTCAGTGATACGTACACTAGCGCAAGGAATGACTCCACAAGGTCCAGTTATCATCTGCAGAAAGTCTATTTCTAAAGGTGGCTTGCATTACTTTGTGAGAAAGGCACCTTTCTTCCCCAATTCCCCAGCTGTTTTGGGGGTTTGGGTGGGTAACAAAGACTTTTAAAGTCTCTGTAAAGACTTCTAATGACTTCTCAATGGCAACAAAACCGTTCCGACAATTCTAGTGGTGTTTAGTATTTTGGTTTGTTGCTCAACACTGCGGAATTTCTGCATTATTTTTATAATTGGTCAAATTTCCAAGGAAAACCGCAATGTCGACCCTGCCTCAAGGAAGGAATGTCATCTCACCTCCCGATTTCTGATTAATTTCCATCCGAGCAAACCACATGTTCAATCTCCTCTGCATTCACTCCAGTACAAACGCATGTCTATTAATATTATTTTTCTTTTTTTCTCTCAGCTAAAACTGGTAAAACGTGAGGTATGGTCATAGAAAAGCACAATAGTTTCTCAATTGCTGAGAACTTTCCTACTATTCCAGTGCTGTTTATCATTGTAGCTTTTTGGAGATTCACATAAATATTGCTGTGTAAGAATAATTCTTAATTTGCAGTGACTTTGGGATGATACCAACAGTAGATGTTACAATTGAGGCAATGTATACCCTGTTCATGTCCCATAGTCTTTCAATTTTGTTTTTCAAATCAGCATATTTCTGTTGTTTTTCACGTACTGATTTCTGTATATTATGTGTATTTGGAATGAGACACACATACCTGCAGATTTTCTCTTGTTTGTGATTGGATGACTATTAAATAAATTGTTTTCGCTGGTTTATCCTGTAATATTATATCTGAAAGTGTATCATGTATTGCCCTATCGCTAGTAATGAACTGATAGTAATATAATTGTAATACTCTGATTATAAATCTCCTTCGGGACTGAATTTAGAGCAATAGATCGTATCTTTCATGAGTTTGCAATTTAAAGCAAGATTGTGGTGAATGATGTTTGTCATTGATTGTGCCTGTGTAAGTAATCAGATTGAATTAAACGGTTTCAGGTTCCTGTAATATGTTGAATACTTGATGATTTCTCTTTTTTTCCGCTTTTATAGCCCTGAATTTCTTAGTCTTTTATTGCGTATTTTTGATATCTTCGTGTTATCCACCTGATCCTGTATTGCCACAGAAGGAATGGAACTGCGTCAACACCGTGTCTGAATGTGTAGGGTAGATGTGGATGTAACCCACTCCTTCCAAACCAATATCGCGAACTTCCTCCCCAATCCCTCTTCGCGACCATTATTCTCTCTTCCACTTTCCATAACCACCATCTCTTTGACGAGCTCCCTCCCTTCCTCCTCCCTGATTCTGACTCCCTGTCTCCCTCCGACCCTTCGCAGAGATCCACTACCTGCGCTCTGCGGCCTCCCTAACGCTTCCTGGACGGGACAATCCCCGGCTGCCGACGAGAGGCGGAGTGCCCAAGGAGCACGCGGACACGGCCAGCCTTCTTTCCCGTCTGTATTCGTAACGGAAGCTCATTACAGCGTGAAGGCGGGTCGGACTTGAGGTCGGGAAGGTCTGACAGGAAATGTTCTCTCTCTAAGCGAGAAAAACGCCAGGGACGAAATCGCCTGTAACTTGGAGTAACCGACTAACAACTCCGTTCCCTTCTACCTCCGCTTCAAACGGGAGACCCTCCGAACCCTGGCCTCGTCTCGGGACCCAAAAGGGCCCCAATGCCCTGTCTGGCCTTTCAGACCTGCCGCATGGGTTTGTCCCAGACGCTGAAAGACCTATAGGAGCGGGGAGGTCTCGGATCTCGCTCCCCGATTGGGCCTAGCAGGGGCAGAGTCAAGGGTAGGCGTTCAATCGGCCTCTGATTCTCGGGTGCTTTCGGACGCTTTTGCAGGACGGGGCGGGACACTCTTCCACTCCCAGTCCGCCGGAATTGCAGCCGGTGAGCTTTCGCTACCCCGACAGGAGGGTTCTGGTGTTCGCTTGCGAAACGTTTCCAGTCGATAGGGTCTTGAGACCGAAGGGGCTGTGGGGGAAAGTTGGAGACTTTCCTCACCTCCGTGGGGCTGGTCCATGGGGGAGCGGCGATCCGGTAGGTAAGAGCCCCGTAGTCCCGGCTCTGGTGAGTTTGTTCGTGCTCCTAAGGTCGGGGATTCCATGGACTTCAGGTCAATGGAAGGGGAGGGTGAGAGCGCGGAAAAGCGGTGTTCGGCCCTTAGGGGGAATGGTTTTAATTTATTGTAGTTTGGTAGATCAATTTAACTATTTATGCAATCATACAAAAAGGTGACTTTGGAAAAATATAATAAAACTAGTATTCTATTGTGCTTCACTCTGAAATGAATTGAAATGAAAATTAACTTTATATGTTGCATCCTTCACAAACATGAGAAATAAAAATCTTCACTTCACGTCTCTATCTTAATGTGCAATTATAGCAATTTATAATAATTTATAATAAATTGAACAGTCAATGATATATAGAGTGAATTCAAATCAGCGTGAGTTAATCAGTCTGATGGCCCACTGGTTCCAGAGCCTGTTGGTCCTGGCTTTTATGCTGTGGTACCGCTTCCCGGATGGTAGCAGCTCGAATAGATTGTAGTTGGGAGACGCGGGTCCCCACTGATCCTTCAGTCCCTTTTTGCACACCAGTCTGTGTAAATGTCCTGAATCATGGGTAGTTCACATCTACAGATGCGCTGGCCTGTCCGCACCACTCTGCAGAGTCCTGCGATTAAGGAGGTACCGTTCCCACACCAGACAGTGATGCAGCCAGTCAGGATGCTCTCAGTTGTGCCCCTGCAGAAAGTTCTTAGGATGTCGGAACCCATACCAAACTTCCTCAACCGTGTGAGGTGAATGAGGTGCTGTTGTGCCTTTTACACTTCACAGCTGGTGTGTACAGACCACATGATGTCCTCGGTGATGTGGATGCCGAGGAACTTAAAGCTGTTCACCCACTCAACCCCAGATCCATTGATGTCAATAGGGCTTAGCCAGTCTTCATTCTTCCTGTAATCCACAACCATCCCCTTATCTTTTGCGACATTGAGGGAGAGGTTGTTTACTTGACGTCACTGTGTCAGAGAGATAACTTCTTCCCTGTAGGCCACTTCGTTATTTTTTTGAGATTCGGCCAATCAATATAGTATCGTCGGCATATTTAACTAACAGATTGGAGCTGTGGGTGGCGATATAGTCATGGGTACACAGGGAGTAAGGGAGGGGACTCAGTACATGGCCCTGAGGGGCTTCTGTGATGAATGTCAGAGGGGTGGAGGTGAGGGAGCCTATTCTTACAATCTGCTGGCGATCTGAGAGGCAGGGTCAAGTACAAGATGTCTGAGCTTCTGTCGAGCCTGGGGGGAATTATGGTGTTGGATACTGAACTGTAGTCCAAGAACAGCATTTTCACATAAGTACCCTTCTTGTGCAGATGTGTAAGGACGGTGTGTAGAGCAGAGACTGTTGCGCCATCTGTCGATCGGTTGTGTCGGTAGGCAAATTATAATGGGTCCCGCACCCTCCTTTCGTAAAAGGGTTACATACACTAATCACACAGGCCCTGGTCAGTCACCAAGTAATCTCAATGCCCCGCTGTGATCCCACAACCTCGTGTCATATCACATACCCATCCCATTGCCCCACTCTCTGCCCACTGCTCCGTGTCAGTGTTCCAATTAATCACTGTACACGCTCCCGTCCCTCAGTCCCGAGTCAGTTCCCAAAGTAATTAACCAGGTAAGTGGAATTATGATGATATTAGGCAGAAACGTCAAACTACAAATCAGGAACGGATATGTCCTGGGAAATGCACAAGAGAAATGTGGAAGTATTTTAGGCTGCACATACATGGGGTTCTGGACAGGTTTACCCCATTCAGGCATGGGAAGGACGGTAGGGTGAAAGGTGAAAAGAGATGTGAAACATCTGGTCAAGGGGAAGAAACAAGCTTCAGGAAGCTGACCTCAGGATTAGAAAGCAAGGAACAGGTATGACTGTAGATTTACAAAGTAGTCTGGGACAAAATGAATAATGGAATTACGATCACTAGAAACGTCTACAGAAACTCTGCAGTGACTTTCAGGAAAGCACCAAACCTTTCTAGATGTATGTGAAGAAAAGGATGGCTAAAGTGAGTGTAGAACCGGTCGGGGACAGAAGGTTAAACGAGCCCCTGAAGTCGGGTGAAGAAGGGCAGGTCCTGAATGAAGTCTTCAGTTCAGTGTTCACCAGTGAGAGGGACGTTTGTGAGGAGAGCGTTAAACAGACCGATATGCGACAGCGTATCGAGGTTAAGAGAGAAAATGTACTGGAACATTTGAAAAATAAATCTTTAGGATAGATAAGTCCTCTTGTGTGTTGGGGAGGAACCCTGGGTGAATGCGGGAAGCGATGAGTCCTAATTCAGTGACGGACAAATTATTGGAGAACATTCTTAGAAACAGGATTTGCAAGAATTTCGAGGAGCAGTAACTGATTTGGGAGAAGCAGTGTGGCTTTGTGAGGGGCAGATCATCTCTCACGAGCCCGGTTCAATTCTGTGAGGATGAGGCGGTAATCCTTCGGTTAACCATGAACTTTCAGAACGTTAGAAGACTTGGTATCCTGGAAAAGTTGGCTTGTGGATTCAGGACTGACGCTCAGGAAGACAGAGGTTAGTTGTGGATGGAGCGTTTTCTCCCCGGATGCTGGAACCTGTGGTGTCCTACAGAGATCTGTTCTGAGACCCCGATTTTTGTGCTTTAAAATAATGTGAAAAAGGAAGTGGAAGGGTGGTTTATTGTATTTGCAAAGAAGTGGAGTTTGGTGGAAATATGGATAGTATAGAAGGTAGTCACAGCTTACAACAGGACAGTGACAGGACGCAGAGAAGCGCTAAGAAGTTACAGATGGAGTTCAACCCGAGAGGTACAGAGTGATTCTCGTTGGGAAAATGGATTCGAAGGCAGAAGTATTACTTGCTCGAATCAACCGAGGGCCGCACATTAGTGTGAGTTCCACAGTGGAAACAGAGTGGTGAGACTCTCTCCAATAAGCCGAGGGCCGCTCATTGGTTACGAGAACCACAATCGGAACGGAGCGCTGAACAGCAGGAGCAGAAGGAAGTGTGATTGACAGGTGAGCTTGACCATATCCGCTGTTGTGCACATGTACAGAGTGACGATTGTCTTATGAAAACAGTTTGAGTGAACTCGGCGTTTTCTCCTTGGAGCTACGGAGGATGAGAGGTGACCTGATAGAGGTGTACAGGGCGATGTCAGGCATTGATGATGTGGATAGTCAGAGGCTTTTTCCCAGAGCGGAAATGGTTGCCACAAGAGGATACAGGATTAAGGGGCTTGCGATTAGGTACAGATGAGATGTCAGGGATAATTGTTTTTACGCAGAGAGTGGTAAACAGAGAAACATAGAATAGTACAGCACATTACAGGCCCTTCCGCCCACAATGTTATGCTGACCCTCAAACCCTGCCTCACATATAACCCCGCACCTTAAATTCTTCCATATACCTTTCTAGCAGTCTGTTAAACTTCACTAGTCTGTCTGCCTCCACCACTGACTCAGGCAGTGCATTCAATGCACCAACCACTCTCTGAGTTAAAAACCTTCCTCTAATATCCCCCTTGAACTTCCCTCCCCTTAACTTAAAGCCATGTCCTCTTGTACTGAGCAGTGGTGCCCTGGGGAAGAGGCGCTGGCTATCCACTCTACCTATTCCTCTTAATATCTTGTACACCTCTATCATGTCACCTCTCATCCTCCTTCTCTCCAAAGAATAAAGCCCTAACACCCTTAATCTCTGATCATAATCCATACTCTATAAACCAGGCAGCATCCTGGTAAATTTCCTCTGTACCCTTTCCAATGCTTCCACATCCTTCCTATAGTGAGGCGACCAGAACTGGACACAGTACTCCAAGTGCGGCCTAACTAGAGTTCATAGAGCTGCATCATTACATCGCGTCTCTAAAACTCTATCCCTCGACTTATGAAAGCTAAGACCCCATAAGCTTTCTTAACTACCCTATCTATCTGTGAGGCAACTTTCAGGGATTTGTGGACATGTACTCCCAGATCCCTCTCCTACTCTACACCACCAAGTATCCAGCCATTTACTTTGTACTCTACCTTATAGTTTGTCCTTCCAAAGTGTACAACCTCACACTTCTCCGGGTTGAACTCCATCTGCCGCTGCGCAGCCCACTTCTGCATCCTATCAATGTCTCTCTGCAATCTTCGACAATCCTCTACACTATCTACAACACCACCAACCATTCCACGCACTTACTTTGTAAGTGCGTGGAATGGGCTGCCGGCAACGGTGGTGGAGGTGGATACGAAAGGGTCTTTTAAAAAAACTTTTGGATAGGTACATGGAGCTCAGAAAAATAGAGGGCTATCGCACGTCACGGGTATGTGGTGGTCAAGTCATTCACTGGAAGAGATCAGGTTCCTGCCAAACGGCCCATGTGTGCGCTGGAAAATATTGTTCTTCAAACTGTCCACAGCCCTCGCTAAACTCCCGAGGACACGTTCCCTTTTTGATCACAGGTCTCTGGAATATCGCTGTGGGTATTTTAAATTGTTTGGAAGGATATAAGTGCAGTGTTATTGTAACACATGCCAGCTGTCATTGTCAACAAACGAAAAAAAGAATGAATGAATATTCCCCTTTAATAAAGAAGTGTTCTCCATTTCACCCGCCAGAACGAACTCCTTCCCTCAATTTCAGAAGCGAATGAGCACCGACAAATGTTACAAAATAAATCGACTTCAAGATGAATGCCAACTTTGAAAGCAACACAGATATAAAAAAATATATATATATCCTCTTTAAATACCTGAAGGCAGGTGTCATGAAAAATAACATGGAAAATTCACATCATATTTTGTTTTAAAGTAAATAGATTGTAATATCCGTTGAGGAGTCAATTTTATTAACACGGGGACAGTGAGTAAAAATAGTTCAACGTAAGCATTTGTGCAGTTGGTTGTCACTAATGTCCCTGACGTGATCGCCACGCTAATTGCCTCAGTGGAATTGCTCTCACCTCAATAAAAGTCTGTTAAACCGATCATCAGTCCATCTGAGCAGCTGAAACGCTCCGTACAACTGAAAGTTGCTTCTGACGGAATATGCAGAATATGAATACTACATCGCAGCCATTTTCTATCCCACAATTGTAGCGGTTGGTGTCCCCGGTAAGATGCCGGAGCTGGTCTCTTTATGTATGGTGCTGTCGTTACTCTGCTGCGGTATCCGCACTGTTACTGAACACAGATGCTACCATCGGCTGAAACGTGCTCCCGGAATGGAGGATTCAGGCATCTAATGGTTTTATTTTCATTTTTCGTATTTTGATCGAAGTGTTTTCCTCTTTTGTCAATTAAGTTGGTGCCGATATTGTCACTGTTTCAGAATTTCATCTCGCTAGTCTTTCTGAAGTGATGCTGGACTCTGCTTTTCCAGACCCGAGTCTCTATCAGTGCAGACACTTCGATCTTATAACAACGTGGCAGCTTATTTAAATGACGGTCCTGTCTATTTTCGACATGTGGGTCTGTTCTGTAAGTCAGTAAATGAGAACTCGTGCTTTATATCTCCTTGACTCCACTTTGTCGCCGATACAAACAATCCCTTCAGCGATTCAAACTCTAATAATGGAAATGGTGTTGTTTACAGGAGCGATCGACTGCTCACCGGTACGTGAGTCGTGGAACTCGGATGCCTCGCTCTAAACTGTGGGAATGTCGCCAATCCAGTGACACTCAAATCCGTCATTGTCCTCCAGCCGGAGTGCAGCGACGGAGACAGCACACACTGGATTCCCGCTTTCCACTTCCACACAGACCATACCCTGCGTAGCATCGGTAGAATGCGGGTATTTAGGGAGCTGACCATATTTCTATTTTGTTCCCAAATTTCTTGCAGTTAATTTAACGGCGATTGTGATCCTTTCTCGGCGAAAATGCGGACTCTCCAAATGCATCACCCGTTACCTGGTTGGAATGGCAACCGCGGATCTGATGGTGGTTATCGTTTTTGCTTTAGTGGAACAGACCAATAATATCTACATTTATTCCAGATCCCTTCTCATCACTCCTGTATGCGCTCTGACACTTGTATTTCGGGTTGTAACAACGGACTCTTCTGTTTGGTTCACGGTCAGTTTTACCTTCGATCGCTTCATCGCAATATGTTGCCGAAAGCTGCGGGAGAGATACTGCACCGAGAGAACAGCAACGGTGGTTATCGTGATCGTGGTTATAGTGAGCTGCGGGAAATGTGTTCCGATTTACTTTGCCCTTGAACCTTACGTCATCATTGACAACATGCCGTGGCGTTGCGCCCTCACATATGAATACGCCACTTCACCCGTGTGGAGAGGATACCAATTACTGATAATCATTTTGACACCATTGCTGCCAATCGGCTTAATCCTGGTCTTTAACTGGTTAACCGTAAGATATATCGTTGTGGCAAATAGAGTCCGCAGAAGGCTTCGGCAGAGCAGCGACAATCAGAAAGATGCCGAGGTGGAGAAACGCAGAAAATCGATGATTTTGTTGTTTTCTATATCAGCTAATTTCATATTATTTTGGATGCCCTATTTAGCCCATACCCTGAATTGGCAAGTGCAAAACTATTTTTTCGAGGACAGATATTTGAGTTCCCCGGTATACATTCTACAACAATTTGGGTTCATGTTGCAAACGCTCAGCATGTGTACCAATACTTGTATCTATACACTGACACAGAGGAAATTCAGAGAAGAGCTGAGGAATGGAATGAAGTATGTGTTTACATTAAATGGCCATCTCTGTAGATAACGCCCGTGTCTAACGGCAATTCAGCGGTGTTTTCAAATAAAGCTATTTTACAATGAACAGGTTTGGCAAATATGTCATAAATTCAAACAATCATATGTCTAGTTATCCGGAAATTGCGGAAATGGTGGAAGATTGTTTGCTTCGTACTGTTCAGGCAGGTAGCAAATACAAACGCTCAATGCTGCTGGCGTGATTGTTACACTGGTTGAAGTATGTTCCAAACTATCACAGACACTCGACTGCCACAAGGGCAAGGATGGCTGCAGGGCTTTCCGGGTTTTAGATGTTTCAAAATGGGCAGGGTCGGTTAACAGAGTGTAAAGGGAGTGCGATGAGAAACCAGGGATAGTATCGCAGCTGCAGAAAGGGAGGACAACGTGGAGCGATCGTTTTTTTAATAGACTGCGAGACGAACACAGAAACATGAAGGTCGCCATCATTCTATATGGAGTATTCTGTATAGCCAGTTCAAGAAAGAAAACGCAACGGGAACAGTGAGGAACCGATCGGCAGGCAGAATCTGGACATGTGCCATGTTATTTGCACGGGCAACTCTCTAATATTCTTTGGCAACTCCTCAGGGTAAAAGGGTTAGATATGTCATAATTTCTCAGTTGTGTCGAGGAGGGATTCATGTCACTTTAAGAAGAAAGGTGGGCTAGCGAACAGTCCGTACCGGATCTAATATTAGAAATGGAAACGGATCAGGTGACTGATCTCTCCGCGGTTCAGCATGTCAGAACGATAGGGTAGAACTCCCCAACATTTACCTTTCACAAGGTTAGGACCAGGGAGTATGGAATGTATTTAATTGGGGGTCTGCGAGTTATGGTGCTACCCGGCAGGAACTTGGGAAGGGAAATTGGGAAATGATGTACTCAGGGAAATACGCAACAGATACATGGAGATTGTTTGGGGAGCACTGACATGGGGTTCAGTAAGGGCTTGTTTCATTGAGGCAGGGAAAGAATGATAGCGTGAAGTAACCCTGAGTGACAAGAAATGTGGAACAAGTCAAGAGGAAGAAAGAAAAATACTTACGATTTAGGGAGAAAGGCTCAGGTAAGGATATGGAGGGTCACAATGTAGACAGGAAATACAAACGTTTGTAATTTAACAATGGACTTAGAAGAGTTAGAAGGGGACTTGAGAAGTCCTTGGCGAGTTGCAGTTTGAAGAACAGGAGGATGACTGGAGAGAGTGTGGGCAGATCAAAGGACAACTTGTGTCTGAAATCCAAGAAGTTAGTGAATCTTCTTACTGAATACATCGATGAATGTGAACACAGTGTAAAAAGGCACAAACGCCAGATCATGCCGACGCTAAGGAAAAGGATGTGCTGCAAACTAGGAAAACATTATGATGGATGATTTCCCGGTGCCAGAAGGGAGATAGTAAAGGTGATTTGGGAAAGCGAGAAATGATATTACTGAAGTTTTGGACAGGATATTTGGGACTTCCTGGCTAAGCAAGTAGAACTAGAAGACTGCAGGTTTGCAAATGTTATTGCTTTGTTGACGAAAAATAATAGGGATACTCCTTTGAGTTATAGACCATTGAGTCCTCCGTCAGTAGTAGGTGAACTATTGAAGAAGATTATTATAGAGGGAATTTATAAGCATCTGGAGAAACGTTATCTGGCTAGGAAAATTCAACAAGGCTTTTTGAGGGCATGTTGTACTTTATTAGCCAGATTGCGTTAATTGTAACAGTGAAAAACAAACAAAAGAATCCGAATTGTCGATGTGGGTGCATTAATTATGGTCAGGCGTTTGATCAGTTCCCCATAGTAGATTCATTCAGAAAGTCAGGAGGCATGGGATCGAGGGAAACCTGGCCGCGTTGATTCAGAATTGGCTTCATAACAGAAGGCAGAGGATGTAATAGATAGAGTAAATTCTGGATGGAGGTCAAAGGCAGCCGTGTCCCGCTAGCAGGGTGGAAACGTCGGTACCCTTTACAACTCTATTTGGACTCTGCAGTTGCAGTGTTCCGAGAAATAGGGCTTAGGGAAATAACCGATTTATTCTGACCATACAGCAGCTCCTGGATAATTAATGGAATTAGGGCTGATGACGTAAGCAAATCGCTGAGCTGTTGACTGCGTCACCTCGTTATCTAAATTGACATGCCATTTGCATATTGTAGGGCAGATGCTAATTTATGGAATTAGGGCTGACGATGTAAGCAAATCGCAGAGCTATTGACTGCACCACAAAGTTATCTTTTTCAATCTTTTTATTATTATTATTAATATCAACAAAATAAAATTGATACATAGATAATGGGATTGCAAACATACACATTTCAACTGAACATGAAAGAATACATAAGCAATGGTTTCAGTATAAATGAGTATTCCCAAATCATGGACGATACAAGTAACAAAGAACAAGGCAAACCTAGGTATATCATAATATATATTTTAAAAAAACAGAAAATAGAAAAAGAAAAAAGAATTATACAATAAAAAACTAATCTAATAATCTAATAACTAATAAGGAAAAAAACCCAAAAAAAAGAAAAAAGAGAAAAAGAAAAAAATTGTAAAAAACGGCTGTTTATAATATCTCACAAAAATACAAAATCATCAGTGTCGTCAACTCCGATCCTCCCAACATATATAAAATCGAAACTAGAAAAACAAATAGGCTTGAAACAGGGTCATATTACATCATATGAAAATATTGAATAAATGGTCTCCATATCTTTTCAAATTTAATAGAAGTATCAAATACAACACTTCTATTTTTTTCTAAATTTAGACATAACATTGTTTGAGAAAACCAATGAAATACGATAGGAGGATTAATTTCTTTCCAATTCAACAAAATAGATCTTCTTGCCAGTAGTGTAAGAAATGCAATCATTTGACAAGCGGAAGAGGATAAATGGAGTGATTCCATCATTGGTAAGCCAAAAATTGCAGTAATAGGATGTGGTTGTAAATCAATGTTCAATACCGCAGAAATAATATCAAAAATATCTTTCCAATATTTTTTCAAAAGCGGACACGACCAGAACTTACGAGTTAAAGATGCTATCTCAGAATGACATCTGTCGCAAATAGGATTTATATAGGAATAAAAACGAGCCAATTTATCCTTGGACATATGAGCCCTGTGCACAAATTTAAACTGTATTAATGAATGTTTAGCACATATAGATGATGTATTAACTAATTGAAGAATTTGATCCCAATTCTCATTACGGATAGTAAGGTTAAGTTCTCTTTCCCAATCTTTTTTAGTCTTATAGAAGGGCTCTGAACGTATCTTCATAATTATATTGCAAAGATTTGATATTAGCCCTTTTTGAGAAGGATTTAGTTCAAACAAATTCTCCAAAATACCTGAAGACACAAAATTTGGAAAAGAAGGAAGTACAGTTTTTAAGAAATTCCTAATCTGTAAATATCTAAAAAAATGAAATTTAGGCAAATTATATTTATTAGATAATTGTTCAAAAGACATAAAACAATTATCCAAAAATAAATCGGGAAATCGTAGTAATCCTTTAGTCTTCCAAGCTGAATAAGCTTGGTCTATAATAGAAGGATAAAAAAAGCATTTGGATACAATAGGAATATTTAAAACAAACTGAGTCAACGCAAAAAATTTCCGAAATTGAAACCATATACGTAAAGTATGTTTAACTATCGGGTTGTCAATTCGTTTCGGCAATTTAGAAAGAGCAAAGGGAAGAGAAGTCCCTAAAATAGAACCCAATGCAAATCCTTGTACAGATTTAATTTCCAGGTTCACCCAATGAGGGCTAAAAGATATATCCCAATCCTTTAACCAACATATCAAATATCGCATATTAACTGTCCAATAATAAAATCTAAAATTAGGCAATGCCAATCCACCTTCCTTCCTTGCCTTCTGTAAATATTTTTTACCTAATCTAGGATTTTTATACTGCCATATATATGAGGAAATTTTTGAATCAACATTAGCAAAAAAAGATTTCGGAATAAAAATTGGTACCGCTTGAAATATATATAAAAACTTGGTTAAAATAACCATCTTAATAGCATTAATCCGACCTATCAGAGATAAAGATACTGGTGACCATTTAGTAAACAAACATTTAATCTGATCGATTAAGGGTAAAAAATTAACCTTTAAATAAGTCCTTATAGTTTTTTGTGATTTTAATCCCTAAGTAAATAAAAGAGTCATTAACTAATTTAAAAGGTAAATTTCCATAAATTGGAACCTGTCTATTTAAAGGAAACAATTCACTCTTAATAAGGTTTAATTTATACCCGGAAAAATTACTAAATTGAGCCAACAATGATATAACTGCAGGAATGGATTTCTCAGGATCAGAAATAAATAATAATAAATCATCTGCATATAATGATAGCTTATGTATATCTGTCCCACGATTAATGCCAAAAACGTTCTGTGATTCTCTGATAGCAATTGCCAAGGGTTCTAAAGCAATATCAAATAATAATGGACTAAGCGGACAGCCTTGTCTAGTACCCCGAAATAAACGAAAAAAGGGAGATCTTTGATTGTTAGTAAGCACCGAGGCTACTGGAGTATGATTTCTCAGTTTAATCCAGGAAATAAATGTCGGACTAAAATTAAACTTCTCAAGCACATTAAATAAGTATGGCCATTCAACTCTATCAAATGCTTTCTCCGCATCTAATGAAATGACACATTCTGAAGTTGGATTGTTATCTAAACGGACCTGCCATTTACATATTACAGGGCAGGTGCTACAATGAACGCAAAACAATCTTTTCCAATAGAACCCTACAACCTACAAAAGTTTGTAAAACCAGCATTTCAAAGTGTTCAGCGGCAGCTTTTGCTACTCATTAATAGCACCAACATTCCAAATGCCAATTCCAAATTCCCACTTCAAGTACGCACCAATTTATCCCAATGCCAGTTTACCTCTGAATCGTGGTTTTATCATATAGGCTCATATTTCTATCACTTCTCGCAAGATGACACAAATTTTCTGCAACATGTATGGTGAAAAGGATTATGAATTCAATCGTCCACCCAAAACAAACTAAAGAAACTCATGACTCCCATATAGCCATTCATGACTGTCATCTTTTATTTTCTCTTTCAATTGAACTCACTTATGTTCACACCTCCTGCAATATCTTAAATCCGCAACATAACCATATAACCATATAACAATTACAGCACGGAAGCAGGCCATCTCGGCCCTTCTAGTCCGTGCCGAACACTTACTCTCACCTAGTTCCACTAACCCGCACAAAGCCCATAACCGCCCATTCCTTTCCTGTCCATATACCTATCCAACTTTACTTTAAATGACAATACCGAACCTGCCTCTACCACTTACACTGGAAGCTCGTTCCACACAGCTACCACTCTCTGAGTAAAGAAATTCCCCCACGTGTTACCCTTAAACTTTTGCCCCCTAAATCTCAAATCCTGTCCTCTTGTTTGAATCTCCCCTACTCTCAATGGAAAAAAGCCTGTCCACGTCAACTCGATCTATCCCCCTCATAATTTTAAATACCTCTGTCAAGTCCCCCCTCACCTTCTACGCTGCCAAAGAATGAAGACCTATCTTAATCAACCTTTCCCTGTAACTTAGGTGCTGAAACCCGGGTACCATTCTAGAAAATCTTCTCTGTACTCTCTCTATTTTGTTGACATCTTTCCTATAATTCGGTGAACAGAACTGTACACAATACTCCAAATTCGGCCTTACCAATGCCTTGTCCAATTTTAACATTACTTCTCAACTCCTATATTCAATGCTCTGATTTATTAAGGCCAGGGTACCAAAAGCTTTCTTCACCACCCTATCTACATGAGATTCCACCTTCAGGGAACTGTGCACCATTATTGCTAGATCACTCTGTTCTACTGCATTCTTCAACGCCCTCCCTACCATTTACCATGTATGTCCTATTTGGATTATTCCTACCAAAATGTAGCACCTCACACTTATCAGCATTAAACTCCATCTGCCATCGTTCAGCCCACTCGAGTAACTGGCCTAAATACTTCTGCAAGCTTTGAAAACCTACTTCATTATCCACACCGCCACCGACCTTAGTATCATCTGCATACTTACTTATTCAATTCACCACCCCATCATCCAGATCATTAATGTATATGACAAACAACATTGGACCCAGTACAGATCCCTGGGGCACACCACTAGTCACTGGCCTCCAACCTGACAAACAGTTATCCACCACTACTCTCTGGCATCTTCCATCTATCACTGTTGAATCAATTTTACTACCTCAATATTAATACCTAATGATTGAACCTTTCTAACTAACCTTCCGTGCGGAACCTTGACACAGGCAATGCACTCATATTTTTTTAAAATATCGCAGAAAATATCATGCTCTTACAAATATCTGTAACTGCAATTATGCAACATTTAATAAAGCCTTCCGACTTCATGACAAAGGGACGCAGAAACTAACGTATCGTCCTCGAGTTATATACAACAGAATTAAAATATGACGTCTTCACAACTCCAAACATACAACGACTTCCAGGGATTCTCACGTCCAATTTCTCTAACGATAGGATTCGGATTAAATGACCCCTTTGTTGTATAGTATCGGGGCGAATAATCCCCATTACCACCGATTCAACAACAGATTTGTTCACCGTACTGACATCACTGTAGCACCCACCTGCAACCCGGAACTACTGTCTTTACCGCCTTACTGAAGGAGTGAAGGTACTTTACTTTAGTTTGATACTCCCTTTATCATCTCACACCTGCGCCTCCATCTTCTCATGCTGTAACCATCCATTTTACTCAGTCTTCATGCATCAGTGTGTGTAAGGACAGTGGGAGCGAACAGTATCAACGACTTTTTAGATTGGTCAGTGCTGTGAGACACTAACGTCGTAACCCAGTCATACATTTATACAGCCATAGGGAACTACCACACAGAAACAGGGTCTCAGGCCAGTGAGGAATTATTTAAACTGCCTACTTCCACCGACCGCACCCGGACCATAGCCATCCATATCCCTCTCATCCGTGTACTTCCCCAGTCGTCTCTTAAACGTTGACATCGGAATCTCAATCACTATTTGCGTTGGCAACACTGTCTACACTCTGACGACCCTCTGGGTGAAGACGTTTCCCCTCATGTTTCCCTTAAACATTTCACATTTCACCCTTCACCCATGATCTCCAGTTGTATTCTCGCCCAACTTCAGTGGAGAAAGCCCGCTTGCATTTACACTCTCTATACGCCTCATAATGTTGTATACCTCTATCAAATCTCCCCTCAGTCTTCTACCCACTCGGAAATAGTTCTAAAATATGTAATTTTTCTTTTGAATTCAAAACATTCAGTCCCGGCAATAGCCGAGTAATTTTTTTTTCTAAATTCTTTCAAACTTATTTACATCTTTCCTGCAGGTAGTTGAGCAAAACCGCAATAACGTTTCAAATTAGGCCTCAACAGCAACGTAACGCACCAACTTCTGTACTCAGTACTTTGGTCTATGAAGGCCAATGTGATAAAAGCTTATTTTTTCGACCCTGTGTAACTGTGCCGCAATTTTCATTGAATATGGACCTGCATTCCTTGCTGTAGTCCCTGTAGACGGCATCCACTGCCTTGCCGTCAACAGCATCCCTGGTTACTACCTCGTAAAGCTCTGTGAGATTGGTTAGACACTACCTACTACGCACTGGCCCATCCTGACTATCGCTAATGTTCCTGTTTGTCCAGATACTTCCCTTCATACCCCATGACAGCGTAGTCTGAACACCGAGGACAATTCCTCATTACGTAGTACTTGACGAGTCCCTTCCGAGCAAAACTATCGATATCATCAACAACGATCCCTGCGGCATTCCACTCATCACAGGTCCCCAGTCAGACAGACAACCATCTATTACCACATTCTAGCTTCCCCAACATAGCCAATGGCTAATCCAGTTTACTACCTCATCGTGAAAGCCAAGTGACTGAACCTTCACAATCATCCTCCCATACAGAACCTTGCAAACTCCTTGGTTTAGTCCCTGTAGAGGGCATCCACTGTCTTTCGTTCAGCACCATTACTGGTAAATACCTCGTAAGGCTCTGTGAGTTTGGTTAGACATGACGCATTGGCCCATACTGACTATCTCTACTGTTCCTCTACTGCTCCTGTTCTTCCCTTCATACCCCATGACCAGCGTGGTCTGAACACCGAGGGCAACTCCTCATTACGTAATAATTGATGAGTCCCTTCCAAGCAAAACTATCGATATCATCCAGCGGCCTGCACTGACATTTATGGACCGTTGTTAAATTCCCCAGCAATATTATCACTCAGATTCAGAGTTGTCTGGAAGAGGAACGCGTCGTAGCTTTAAATAATTAATTGACTGGACTTGAATGGTAAGATACGGTACATCAGGCAGGGCACAGAACAGAGAATACTACAGCACAGTACAGCCCATCGTCTCACCAGGTTCTGATAGACTTTCAACTAATTTAGTTTCAACCTAACACATCAGCAGCGCCCCCCCCCCCCCCGCATCGTAATCAGAATCAGAACCAAATTTAATATCACAGGCATATGTCACGAAATCTGTTCACTTTACGGTAGCGGTACAACGAAATAAGTGGTAAATAAATATAGAGGGACAAATCCTGTGTTGCAGGTGGCAGAGGGATAGTAGCTACCTGAATCGCTGTGCGTGAGCTTTCCGACTTCTCTATCTCCCTACCGATGGTAACACTGTGTAGAGGGCGTGTCCTGTTTATGGGCAGCTTTAATGATAGGGGCCACTGTTACAAGAATCACCTCTTGTAATAATGATCAGTAACGTACAGAGAATCTGTATTTACCAACAAGTAAATTTTATTATTTCAACTAAAAAGCGAGTGGGTTCACATTATATCTACCTGTGTGCAACCTACTGGAACCCCTGAAACTCCATGAGCAGTCAATGAAAGGAAAAGATATATACGTGGGAAAGAAGTCTACGCTGGTCAAAGTTCCTGGTGATCCGGATCTTCACTTTTCCGTGGGGTCCTCCTTATCAGCGATGGTTGGTCTCTGGCTGCTGGAGAGTTATCACCCCTGCATGTTGAAGCTCCGGAGTCTTATATTATTCCTCATCAATGAAATCATTGGATCTCCAACTTATTGACTCCAGGTCACCGGACCTACCTGGGACACCTTCTTACTTGTCATTGTACAAGGCCACAGCCAACATTGTTTCATGGCTCTGCCCACCCCAGCCTTGTGCATTTGTATCTGTACATCCTTACTGGTCCAAACCAGTTCAATGAGGCAACCCAGACAGAGTCTACCGAGACTAAAGTTTACTTATTTGGTAGGTCTGGTATTTACACAACAAGTAGCTGCTCCTCTGAGCATGGTCTTAGGTTTATTGCCCTGATTAGATTGTCCCAGAGTCAAGAATCAGTTCAGAGTCCACGCCACTCACATAACAAATGGCGACTTGTTTCAGACTGCAGTTTCCTCTGGCCAGCAAGGTGTATTATGTTCCCTGCCATCTGATACGACAGAGTCTTTCTCGGGTCTGCTGTCGCCTGAATGCACCAGGCTGAATAACGGAGGGTTTTGCAGAGATGCGGACTGTTGTAGGCGTGGGAGCGGTTTACAGAAATAATGTGTGATCTAGGGGTATGAAGAGTTTTTACAAATGGCGAGGGATGTCAGGACACTTCTCCACCAATGTGGAAATGTAGTTTACTTGTAGTACCAAACTGGCATTTTTGTCTGTAATAAAATGAAATCCGTTTCGTGTCGGAGTGTTTTGCTAATAATGATCGTGCAACATTACGCTGCGTGAACCTGAGTACCTGACTGCAGACCGCAGTCCCTACACTGTATTTCATCTGCCACTTCATTGTCTGTTCTTCAAACCGGTCTGAGTCCTTCTGCAGACGCCCGCTTTGCTCTAAGCTGCCTATTCGGCACCTACCTTCGTAGCAACTACAAAGACGGTCACCAAACTACCAACTCCGTCATCCACATCGTTGATTTTAACATGAACAGACGCAATCCCATTACCGATTCCAGAGGAACGCCATTGGTTACCGGTAGCAAACAGAATAGGCTCGCATTGTTCTAACTCTTTCTTTCACGCCGGTAAACCAACCTTCGATCCGTGCCAGTATCTTTCCTGTAATACCATGAGTTGTGATCTTGTTTGGCAGCCTCATGTGCAGCAAGTCGTTAAAATCCATCTGAAAATCCAAGAGAAAAACATCCACGTCCTCTCCTTTGTCTATTCTGCTTATTATTTTGTCAAAGAATTCCAAGAGATTTGTCAGGCAATATATACCCTGAAGAAAACCATGCTGAATTTGGCCTACTTTAGCTTGCGCTAAATACCCAGAAAAATCATCCTTAATGGAATCCAGCCACTGACTAACTGTTCTATAATTTCCTTTCTTCTGCCTCCCTTCCTTCTTAAAGTGTGGGGTGACATTTGCAACTTCCTAGTTTGCCAGAATCTTTCCAAAATCGAGACACTCTTGAAAGATCATTACTCATTCTTTACAAGAAAAATGACGGGGGAATTTCTTCACTCAGAGGCGGTGGGAATGTCGAATGTGTTGCCAGAGCAAGTGGCAGGGCCGATTTTCAATATTTCAGAGAATTTCGGATGGGTATATGGATGGGAGGGAATGGATGACTGTGGTCCCGTTAGAGGTTTCTGGAACTAGGCAGATTAATGGCTTGGCACAGACTAGACTGGCCCAATGGCTTTTTCCTTTGTTGAAATGTTTCACGACTCTAATGCCTGCACAAACTCTTCAACTACTTCTTTCTGAACCCTGGGGTGTACATGATCTGATCCAGGAGTCTTATCTACCTCCAGGCGTTCCAGCTTCCAAAGCACATTTTCTCATTAGTAATGGCATTTATACTCACTGCTGTTCATGATACTCTTGAATCATTGGCTTTTGTTTTTGAAAAAGATGATAAGTCAGAGTAAGAAGTGTAGTGGGCACGGGAGGAAGAATAAGAAGGAGGTACTTCATCGGTGAAACTGGGAGATGGGGAGAGTTGTTAATTAAAAAAAATAACTCTTCAGGGTATGTTTTCCTTAACGAAACCAGAATTGAGCACTGCATGCCGGCATGTGTAAAACTAATACAAAATACACACCACTAAACTCAAATGAGAGCACAATCCAGAAACATGAAGAAATGGTCAGTATGGAAGATCAAGTGAACCACTCATGTCCGTCCACTGAAGACATCCCAGCGATTTGAGCACACAATTTCCTAGCAAACTGAGACATGAGTGTGCTTCGCGACCGCTTACCTCAAGTTATACCAACTCGAGCTGAGAAATAAGTAAAATATAATAATTATTATTATAGGTTGACAAACCCTGTACAGACAGTCGATCGTCCCTTCATCATCAAAGGTAGAAGAATTGATTAAATAGTAGAACTATATTCTAAAGATATAAACATGAACTTTAGACAGGATATGTGCAGAGCAAAATTATGAAAGTTGCAATAGAGCTGGTAGTGTATGAACCAGATCAGCCCGATACAATACAACTGAGAAATGAATATTAAACTTAAGACTAAAAGACGTGGGAGACGTGGGATAGGTTATCGAGTTTGCTCCGCCATTTCATCATGGCTGATCCAAATTTCCTCTCAGACCCAATCGCTGGATTTCACCCTGTATCACATCATGTCCTGACAAGTCAGGAATCTATCAACCTCTGTCCTAAATAAGCACAAAGTCTTGGCCTCTACAGCTGCCTGTGGCAACGAATTCCACAGATTCACCACACTCTGGCTAATCTCGTCAACGTTGCAAATGGAGGTCCCTCTATTCAGAAAATATCTCCTCTGGCCCTAGACTCTCCCACCCATAGGATACATTCGGTCCACATCCAGCCCATTGGGGCATTCGATAGATTTAAATTGTATCTCCCATTACATTCTCATCATATGACAATGTATTCAATCCTGGAATCATTTCCATAAACCTCTGTTAAACTCACTCAAGTGTTAGCCCATATCCTTTCTGAGATCAGCAGCCCAAAACTGCTAACAAACTCTAAGTGAGCTGTCGTGCCTTTTTAGTTCATGGCTGGTCTGTAGAGACCACGTGAAGTCCCCGGTAATGTCGATGCTGAGTAACTTAAAGCTGTTTGCCATCTCAACCTCAGATCCATTGACGATAATAGGAGTTATCACGTCTCCATTCCTCCTGTAATCAACAACCAGCTCCTTCCTTTTTACGACATTGAGGGAGAGGTTTCTTACTTGACGACAGTGTGTCAGAGAGATAACTCCTTCCCTGTAGGTTACTTGGTTATTTTTTGAGATTAGTCCAATTAACATAGTATCGTTGGCAAATTTAATTAACAGATTGGAGCTGTGGGTGGCGATACAGTCATGGGTATACAGGGAGTAAAGGAAGCAACTCAGTACATGGCCCTGAGTGGATCCTGTGTTGAAAGTCAGAGGGGTGGAGGTGAGGGAGCCCATTCTTACAACCTGCTGGCGATCTGAGAGGCAGGTTCAAGGACGAGATCTCTGAGCTTCCTGTTGATCCTGGAGGTAATTACGGTGTTGAATATTGAACTGTAGTCCAAGATTAGCATTCCCACATAAGCAGCCTTCTTCCCCAGATGTGTAAAGACGGTGTGTAGACAGTGGCTATTGCGCCGTCTGTCGATCTATGGTGTCTGTAGACAAATTATAATGGTCCAGCACCCTCCTTTCTTAAAGGAGCTACATATACTAATCACACAGGCCCGTGTTAGTCACCAAGTAATCTCAATGTCCGGCTGTGTCCCCACAACTTCGTGTCATTCCCCATACCCATCCCATTGCTCCACTCTCTGCCCACTGCCCTGTGTCAGTTCCCAAATTTATTAACAGTGTAAGTGGAATTACAATGATATTAAGCTGGAACATCAAAACATAAATCAGGAACGGATACGTCCTGGGAAATGCACAACGGAAATGTGGATATATTTTATGCTGCACTTACATGGGGTTCTGGGCAGGTTTGCCCCATTCAGACAGGGAGAGGAAGGTTGAGTGAAGGAACCATGGTTGACAAGAGATGTGGAACATTTGGTCAAGAGGAAGAAAGAAGCTTTAGGAAGCGGACCTCAGGATTAGAAAGCAGGTATCAGACTTTCGATTTACAAAGTAGCCGTTGACAAGCTAAATAATGGAATTTTGATAACTAGAAACATCTACAGAAGGTTTACAGTGTCTTTAAGGAAAACACCAAGCCATTCTAGATGAATGTGAAGAAAAGGATGTCGAGAGTGAGTGTAGGACCGGTCGGGGATAGAGGATTAAACAAGCCCCTGAGGTCGGGGGAAGAAGGGAAGGTCCTGAATGAAGTCTTCAGTTCAGTATTCACCAGGCAGTGGGACATTTGTGAGGACTGTGTTAAACAGGCCGATGTGCGAAACATATCGAGGTTAAGAGAAAGAATGTACTGGAACGTTTGAAAAAATAAACAACATTAGGATAGATTAGTCCTCTTGTGTGCTCGGGAGGAACCCTGGGAGACTGCGGGAAGCGGTGAGTCCTACTTCAGTGACGGGCAAATTATTGGAGAACATTCTTAGAAACAGGATTTATGAGAATTTGGAGAAGCAGTAACTGATTCTGGAGAATCAGTGTGGCTTTGTGAGGGGCAGATCATGTCCCAAGAGCCTGGTTCAAATTGTGAGGATGTGACGGTTACATTTACGGTTAACCATGGCAGGACCTTTTAGAAGGCTTGGTATCCTGCGAAAGTTGGCTTGTGGATTCAGGACTGACGCCCAAGAAGGCAGAGGATAATTGTGGATGGAGCGTTTTCTCCCTGGATGCTGGTGCCTGTGGTGCCCTGCAGAGATCTGTTCAGAGACCCCCGGATTTTTGTGTTTTAAAAATGATGTGAATAAGGAAGTGGAAGGGTGGTTTATTGTATTTGCAAAGATATGGAAGTTGGTGGAATTATGGATAGTATAGAAGATTGTCACAGATTAGAACAAGACGCAGAGCAGCGCTGAGAAGTTACAGATGGAGCTCAACCCGGAATATTACGGAGTGATTCACTTTGGATGGATGAACTTGAAAGCAGAAGTGATACTTTCTCGAGTCAATCGAGAGCCGCAAATTACTACGAGTCCCATAGCGGAAACAGAGTGTTAAGACTTTCTCCCATAAGCCGACGTCCGTTCATCGCTACAAGTACCACAATAGGCACGGAATGGTGCACTGCAGGAGCAGGAACAAGTGTGATTGACAGGTGAGCTTCAACACATCCGCTGTTCTTATCGTGACGCTCGAAAGGGCAATATATCCGAAAGTAAATCAGGAGAAAAAAAATACAAAATACAACTACTGGGCAAACAATAGAACAGCCTGGGAACCTGCGAAGAGTTCATAGATTTCATTTGCTACTTTTGTTCAAAGAGCGAACGGATGGATAAATAGTGGAAGTATTGTGGCAGGTTTGAGAATATCTTTAAAGTTAAACAGTCTGCATCGCACGTCACGGGTATGAGGTGGTCAAGTCATTCACTGCCAGAGGCCAGGTTCCTGCCAGACGACCGATGTGTGCGCTGGAAAACATTGTTCTTCAAATTGTCCGCAGTCCTCGCTAATCTCCCGAAGACACGTACCCTTTCTGATCACAGGTCTCTGGAATATCGCTGTGGATCTTTTAAAGTGTTTGGAGGAATATGTGCAGTGTATTTAATTGTAACCCATGTCAGCTGTCACTATGATTTTCATCACTCAAACCGCCCGGAATGACAGGAACGAGCGAAAGAAAAGAATGAACGAATGTACCCTTTTAATAAAGAAGTGTTCTCCATTTCACCCGCCAGAACAAACCCCTTCCCTCAATTTCGGAAGTGAATCTGCTCTGTCAAATGTTACAAAATAAATCGACTTCAAGATGAATGCCTACCTTAAAAGCAACACAGATATAAAAAAATATCCTATTTAAATACCTGAGGCCAGGTATCATGAAAAATGCCATGGAAAGTCCACATCAAATTTTATTTCAGTAAATAGATTGCAATATCCCTTGAGCTGTCAAATTAACGACACGGGAACTGTGAGTAAAAATAGTTTATGTTAAGTGTTTGTGCAGTTGGTTGTCACTAATGTCCCTGACGTGATAGCCACGCTAATTGCCTCAGTGGAATTGTTCTCTCCTCAATAAAAGATTGCTAAAACGATCCTCAGTCCATCTGAGCAGCTGAAACGTCCCGCACAACTGAACGCTGCTTCTGACGGAATATGGGATATCCGGCGATTTACTACATCGCAGCCATTTTCTATCCCACACTTGTAGCGGTTGGTGTCCCCGGTAAGATGCCGGAGCTGGTTATTTTATGTATGGTGCCGTCATTACTCTGCTGCGGTATCGGCACTGTTACTGAGCACAGATGCTACCGTCGGCTGAAACGTGTTTCCGGAATGGAGGATTCAGGCATCCAATGGTTTTATTTCCATTTTCCATACTTCGATCGCAGTGTTTTCTTCTTTTGTTAGTGAAGTCGTTGCAGATATCGTCACTGTTTCTTAATTTCACCTCGCTAGGCTTTCTGAAGTGATGCCGGTCTCTGTTTTTCTAGGTCCTGGTCTCTATTCGTGCAGACAGTCCGACCATATAACACCGTGGCAGCTTATTTAAATGACGGTCCAGTCTATTTTCGACACGTAGGTCTGTTCTTCTGAAAGTCTGTAAATGAGAACTCGTGCTTTATATCTCATTGATGCCACTTTGTCACCGCTACAAGGAATCCCGTCAGCTATTTCACTCCAAATAATGGAAATGGTGTTGCTTACAGGAGCGATCGACTGCTCACCGGTCCGTGAGTCGTGGAACTCGGATGCCTCGCTCTAAACTGTAGGAATGTCGCCAATCCACTGACACTCACATCCGTCATTGTCCTGCAGCCGGAGTGCAGCGACCGAGACCGCACACACTGGATTCCCGCTTTCCACCTCCAAACAGACCATACCCTGCATAGCATCTGTAGAATCGGGGCATTCAGGGAGCTGACCATGTTTGTATTTTGTTTCCAAATTTCTTGCAGTTAACTTAACGGCGATTATGATCCTTTCTCGGGGAAAATGCGGACTCTCCAAATGCATCACCCGTTACCTGGTTGGAATGGCAACAGCGGATCTGATGGTGGTTATCGTTGCTGCTTTAGTGGAACAGACCAACAATATCTACATTTATTCCAAATACCTGCTCCTCACTCCTGTATGCGCTCTGACACTTGTATTTGTCCAAGTAGCGACGGATTGTTCTGTTTGGTTCACGGTCAGTTTTACCTTCGATCGCTTCATCGCAATATGCTGCCGAAAGCTGCGGGAGCGATACTGCACCGAGAGAACAGCAACGGTGGTTATCGTGACCGTGGTTATAGTGAGCTGCGGGAAATGTGTCCCGTTATACTTTGCCATTGAACCTTACGTCATCATTGACAACACGCCGTGGCGGTGCACCGGCTCATATGAATACGCCACTTCACCCGTGTGGAGGGGATACGCATTACTGCAGAGTATTTTAACACCATTGATACCAATCGGCTTAATACTGCTGTTCAACGGGTTAACCGTAAGACATATCGTTGTGGCAAATAGAGTCCGCAGAAAGCTTCGGGACAGCAGCGACAATCAGAAAGATGCCGAGGTGGAAAAACGCAGAAAATCGATGATTTTGCTGTTTTCTATATCAGCTAATTTCATATTATTTTGGATGCCCTATGTAGCCCGTTCTCTGAAATGGCAAGTGCAAAACTATTTTTACCAGGACAGATATTTGAGTTCCCCGGTATACATCCTCCAACAACTTGGTTTCATGTTACAATTTCTCAGCATGTGCACCAATACTTGTATCTATACACTGACACAGAGGAAATTCAGAGAAGAGCTGAGGAATGGAATGAAGTATGTGTTTACATTAAATGGCCATCTGTGTAGCTAACGCCCGCGTCTAATGGCAATTCAGCATTTTTTTTTTCAAATAAAGCCGTTTTACAATGAACAGGTTTAGCAAATATGTCATAAATTCAAGCAATTTATTCAAACAATGACACGCCTGGTCATCCGAAAATTGCAGAATTGGCGGAAGAGTTTTTGCTTCACACAGTTCAGGTAGGTAGCTACATAAACGTTCAATGCTGCTGGCGTGATTGTTACATTGGTTGAAGTATGTTCCAAACTATCACAGACACTGGACTGTCACAAGGGTAGGGATGGCTGCAGGACTTTAGGGATTTTAGATGTTGAAGAATCGACAGGGTCGGTTAACAGAGTGTAAAGTGAGTGCGATGGGAAACCAGGGATAGTATCGCAGCTGCAGAAAGGGAGGACAACGTGGAGCGTTCGTTTGTTAATAGACTGGGAGACGAACACAGAAACATGAAGGGCGTGATCTCCCCATTTGGAGCATTCTGTACAGCCGCCCACCAGATCAACCAAATAAGTGCAACGGGAACAGTAAAGAAACGATCGAGAAGCGGATATTGGACATCGGCCATGTTATTGGCACGGGTATCTTAAACTTCCACAATATTCTTTGGCATCTCTCCAGGGTAAATGGTTTAGGTATGGCATAATTTCTCAGTTGTGTCCAGGAAGGATTCATGTCTCTGTATGAAGACAGGTGGACTAGCGAACAGTCCATACCCGATCTAATATAAGAAAAAGAAACGTATCAGGTGACAGAGCTCTCGGTGGGTCAGCATTTCAGAGCGATAGGGCAGATCTGCCCTCGATTTACTTTGCACATGGATAGGACCAGGGAGCATGGAATCTGTTTAAATGTCAGTCTGCGAATTATGGTGCTACCTGTTAGGAACCTGGGAACGTACATTGGGAAATGATATACCTATAGAAATACGCAACAGATATGTGGAGATTGTTTAGGGAGACCTGTTATGGGGTTCAGTAAGGGTTTGTTTCATTGTCACAGGACAAGGATAATAGCGTAAGATAACTCTGGGTGACAAAAAAGTTGGAACAACTCGTCAAGAGAAAGAATGAAAGGTACTTAAGATTTAGGGAGAAAGTATCAGGTAGAGTTATGGAAGTTCACAATGCAGACATGGGAGAATTTAATAATGGACTTACAGAAGTTAGAAGGGGACTTGAGAAGTCCTTGGCGAGTTGCACTGTGAAGAACAGTAGGAGACTGTGGAGAGTGTGGGCAGATCAGATGTAAAAGATGAAAACTTGTGTCTGGAGTCCAAGGAGGCGGTGAAGCTCCTCACTGAATACATTGATCAATGTGAACTTAGGGTAAAAAGGCAGATATGCTCGGACATGACGACGCTGAGAAAGAGGATGCGCTGGAAACTTGGAAAACATTATGATAGATGATTCCCCGATGCCGGAAGGGATATAGTCCAGGTGATTTGGAAAGGGAAGCAGAGACATTGCTGAGCTTCTGGACAGGATATTTGGGTTTTTCATGGCCAAGGAAGTAGAACCAGAAGATTAAAAGTTGGCAAATGTTTTTCATCTGTTGAAGCAAGATAATAGGGATACTCGTTGGAAGTATAGACCAGTGAGTCTTTCATCAGTAGTGTGAAAACTATTGTAGAGGATAATTGCAGAGGAAATTTATGAGTATTTGGAGAAACGTAGTCTGGTTACGGAGAGACAACGTGGCTTTGAGAGGTATGTTGTCCTATATAAGCCAGATTGAATTATTTGTTAAAGTGAAATAAAGCAAACAGAAAAATCTGAATAGTCGATGTAAGTGTATTAATTTAGAAAGTCAGGAAGCATGGGATCTAGGTAACCCTGCGTTGACTCAAAATTGGCTTCCTGACAGAAGGCAGATGATGTAGTAGATAGAGTGAATTCTGGCTGGAAGACAGCGGGCAGCCGCGTGCCGCTAGGAGTGTGGAAATTTCCGGACATTTTACAACGTTTCAACACTGCAGTTACAGTGTTCCGAGAAATAGGGCTGAGGGAAATAATCGATTTAATCTGACCACAGAACGACAGCTGGATAACTTATGGAATTAGGGCTGACGATGTAAGCAAATCGCTGAGCTATTTACTACACAGCCACGTTATCTAAACTGGCCTGTCATTTACATATTACAGGGCAGATGCTACAATGACCTCAAAACAATCTTTTCCAATGCAGACTTTCATCTTAAAACCAGCATTTAAAAGGTTTCAGAGCAGCTTCTCATTAAAAGAACCGACCTTCCAGAATGACAATTCAAGTACGCACCAATTTATCCCAATACCCCTGAATCATGGTTTCATCGTATCGGGTGTAGATACGCTCAAACCTCGATCCATTTAACCCTGAATCCACATGGCCGGTGTGAAATCCGTGTCTCCCTCTAAAATTAATAATAAATGCAATATACAAAACGATAGAAACTAAAATCAGCGAGCAAAGCTATCACCCGGTCTCACACTTGTCTTCCTTCAACACCACCGCAGGAAATTGGAGAATATAGAATGAACAACTTCCAAAGCAGAAGGCCTAAGCACGTATTCTGTAGAGGAGATTGGGAGAGAGAGATGTGGAGACCTGAGGCGAGCATTCATCAGCACTTCATAGAATTTCAGAAATATACGCAGCCTCCGATATTCACATCAGTTCCTGGAAAACATTTTTGGCAAGCAGATACAAATTTTCTGCTACGTGTATGGTGAAAAAGAATATTAATGTGTCATGTGTTTCTTTAGTTTGTGCTGGGTATGCGATTGAATATGAATTCAATCGCGCACCCAATAAAAACCAAAGAAACATTTGACTCCCATAAAGTCATTCATGACCGTAATCTTTCCCTCTCTATTTCAATTGTACTCACTTATGTCCACATCTCGTGCAATATTTTAAATCCGCAATGCATTCATATTTTTAATATCGCAGAAAAAGGCATACTCTTGTTTGCTCAACAGTTAACAAACATCTATGATTGCATTCATAGAACATTTAATGAAGCCTTTCGACTCTAAGACTCAGAGTCGCACAAAGTAATGTATCATCCACGAGTTAATATTCAACACAATTAAAATATGACGTCTCCACAACTCCAAACATCCAACGTCTACCAGGATTTCTCACCTCCAATCTTTGACCAAGGATAGGATTCGGATGAAATTACCCCTTTGTTGTATAAAATCGTTGCGAATGATCCCCACTACCACCGCTGAAGCAACAGATTTGTTCACTGTACTGGGACCACTGTCACACCCACCTCCAGCCCGGAAATACTGTCTTTACCACGTTACTGAAGGAGTGAAGGTATATTCCTATAGTGTGAAACGCCCTTCATCATCTCACATCTGCGTTTCCATCTTCTCATGCTGTAACCATCTATTTCACTCAGTCTCCATGCTTCAGTGTGTGCAAGGACAGAGGGATCGAACAGTATCAACGACTTTCTAGATTGGTCGGTGCTGTGAGACACTAACGTTCTAACCCAGACATACAGTCAGTCAGCCACAGGAAACCACTGCACAGAAGCAGCGTCACCAGCCCGTCAGGTCAGTGAGGAATTATTTAATCGGCCAACTCCTATTGACCCGCACACGGACCGTGGCCATTCATATCCCACTCATCCGTGTACTTCTCCAATCATCTCTTAGACGTTGAAATCGGAATCTCAATTACCACTTGCGATGGTAGCACTGTCTACACTCTGACCACCCTCTGGGTGAAGAAGTTTCCCCTCATGTTTCCCTTAAACATTTCACATTTCACCATTCACCCATGATCTCCGGTTGTATTCTCGCCTGACATCAGTGGAGAAATCCTGATTGCATTTACACTCCTATACGCCCCATAATGTTGTTTTCCTCTATCAAATCTCCCCTCAGTCTTCTAGCTCCCCGGGAATAATGCTAAAATATGTATGTTTTCCTTTTAATTCAAAACATTCTGTCCCTATAATGGCTCTGTTAATTTTTTTCTGCTATCTTTCAATCTTATTTGCATCTTTCCTGCAGGTAGTTGAGCCCAACCGCACACAATATTCCAAATTAAGCTCCAATAAAGTCTTAAGCAGCATCAACATAACTGCCCAACTGCTGTACTCAGTGCTTTGCTCTATGAAGGCCAATGTACGAAAAGCTTTTTTTATAACAACCCCGTCTAACTGTGCCGCAACTTTCATTGAATTATGGACCTGCATTCCCAGATTCGCTTGTTCTATCGTACTCCTCAGTGCCCTATTTCTCATTGTGTCAGACCGACCCTGGCTTGTCCTCCCAAAAGGAAACATCTAACACCTGTCTGCGTTGAATCCCATCTGACATTTTCAGCCCATTTTTCCAGCTGGTCCAGAACCCGTTTTAGAAAAAAAAGAGCATTAAAGTGGAGGATGGTTAAATTACGAGAGCATCGTGCAGGAACTAGGGGGAGTTAATTGGAAACACCCGACGGTAGCTTGCACTAAAACGTACACATCCTGGAAACAAATTCCATTCTTATTGGATGCACCTGAGGTGGCGAAATGGTTTCGTGACTGAACATATGTACCTCGCCAGTGATTTCTAAACTTCTGTGTGAAGCCCCTCTTGATCCTCTGCTTCAAGGTGAGAATGGCACATTCTCCGCTGATATCTCTTTTTTTATTTAATATTAAGATAATGGATATAACATAATAATATTGCTACACAATTGTTGGGATTACATTGTTAATGGATAGCATATATAGTTATAAATTCAATTAATACAAAGGTAATAAACGTCCGAAAAATATTCGAGTAAAATGTAGAATACACACACACGCATATATATAATATAATTAACATATCCAAAAAAGGAGAAAAAAGATCAAAATATTACTCCCTCCCCCCCAAAAAAAACTAATCTAAACAATACTAACCAAAAAAAACCACTAAGAACAGAAAAGAACATGGGCTGTTTATAACATCAAAAAAAGGACCATTAGTGTTATCAACTCCGAACCTCCTTTCATATATTAGCACAAGAATAGGTTTGGAAAGAGGTCAAATCACATCATATGGAAGTGTTGAATAAAAGGCCTCCGAGTTATTTGTCAAATTTAATAGATGGATCATATATAACACTTCTGATTTTTTCTAACTTTAAGCATAGTATAGTTTGAGAGAAACAACGAAGTGTGCTGGGAGGATTAATCTCTTTCCAATTCAGCAAAATGGATCTTTTAGTCATTAATGTAAGAAATGAAATCATTCGACGCGCTGAAGAGTTTACGTAGTGTGGTTCTATCATTGATAAACCAAAACTTGCAGTAATAGGATGTGTGACGGGGACGTGGCCGGAAAACGAACCCAAGTGCAGAGCTCCGAAGCGGAGGCAGGATCAGGAGGCAGAATCTCCGTAACGCGTGTAGTATCGGGACCAGGCTGAGTCAGGACCTGGGAGACTTGGTTTACGGAGAGATACTGGGTTTGAAGACTTGGAGCACGGTTCCTCTCTCTCTGAGAGTCGACCAACAATCTGGCAAGGGCTGACTGGAGCTGTCGGACTCTTATCCTCTGGTGGCTAATGGAAACCAGGTGCTGGTGATTGAGAGGAATTGGGAAAGATTGGGAATCAAGTGTGGGGAACAAGGACCAATTAGGGAGGAACGGGAAAAGGTGGGAAATGCCAGCCAGGACCATGACAGGATGAGGTTGTAATTCAATGTTCAAAACAGTTGAAATAATGTCAAAGATATCTTTACAATTTTTTTTCAAAGCAGAACATGACCAAATCATATGAGTTGAAGAGGCTGTCTCAGAATGACATCTATCACAAACTGGACCTATGTGAGAGCAATAACGAGCTAATTTATCCTTGGAAATATGGGCCCTGTGTACGACTTCGAACTGTGTCAACGAATGTTTAGTACATATAGATGATCAGTTAACAAATTGAAGATTATTTCCCCATTTCTGATAGGTAAATTAAGTTTAAGTTCTCTCTCCCAATCATTTTTAATTTTATTAGATGCATCTAAACGAATTTTCGTAATTATATTGTGGATAGTTGTTACTGCACCTTTCTGACAATGATTTAAATCTTTTTTTTCCCCGAACTATCTATAGAGTATAGATTCGGGATAGTAGGAAGGACGGTATTAAAAAAGTTTCTAACCTGTAAATATCTAAAGAAACGGGATCTAGGTAAATTATATTTGTTAGATAATTGTTCAAATAATATGAAGCAGTTATCCAGAAATAAATCATAAAATCGTGATATACCTTTAGTTTTCCAAATCAAATAGGCTTAGTCCATTATAGAGGGATTGAAAAAAATAGATATAATAGGACTTGCAAGAATAAATTGATGCAACCCAAAAAATTTCCGAAATTGAAACCATATTCGTAAAGTGTATTTAACTATTGGATTATCTAATTGTTTATACAATTTAGAAAGAGCGAAGGGAAGCGAAGTCCCTAAGATAGAACCCAGTGAAAACCCTTGTACCGATTTACATTCGAGATTTACCCAGTGACGGCTTGAAGTTATATCCAAGCCCCATAGACAGAATTTCAAAAAACCGGATATTACTTGGCCAATAATAAAATCTAAATTTCGGCAACGCCAGACCACCCTCCTTTTTAGACTTCTGTATGTATCTATTGCCTAGCCTCGGATTTTTATTCTGTCAAATATAAAAAGAAATTTCAGAATCAACACTACCAAAAAAGGGTTTTGGAATAAAAATTGGCACCGCTTAAAATAAATATATAAGTTTAGGTAATATAATCATCTTGATAGCATTGATCCGGCCCATCAATGACAAAGACATTGGTGACCAATTAGTAAACAAATGTTTAATCTGATCAACTAAAGGTAAAAAGTTAGACTTAAATAAATCCTTGTTTCTTTTTTTGTAATTTTAACCCCTGAATATATAAAATAGTCTGTAACCAATTTGAAGGGTAAACGTTCATAAATTGGAACCGTGGATTATTTAAAAATGAGTATTCGAAGCAGGTGGATAGTGTTCATCCAAAAAAACTTCGAGCGGCGCTTGTACACAGAAAAATATGGCGTTGACCTTCGGAAGTAGCAATTCTGAGGACCGCAGGATAAAGTAACGCTGGTTTGAGACCATTTTCATAACATTTCTACATCAAAGATTGAAAAGCCTATCGTGCCTTCATCATTTCTGGGCTATAATCCTCCACGACACGGAATTGATAATTTTGAAATTTGATCATACTTTGCCGACGAGCGATGCGGATAAAATGTTCTTTAACATGCACATAATGGAACCGGGGAATCACTGCTCGAGGTCTAGCCCCAGGGCTCAGATATCGGGGAAAAGAGCGATCAGCGCGTTCAGGTAATGGACGTTCGTTTGTAAATTCAGTGGTAAACGCATCCTTTAAAAGTTCAGAAAAGAACTTTAAAGGGTCCCCTTTCTCGATATCTTCGGGGAGACCGATTATACGTAGATTTTGTCTTCTGGATCGGTTTTCGAGATCAATGATCTTGGATTTACAGCTCTCCAACTGTTTAACTGTCGAAGACAGAATTTGTTCCAAACGATCAATTTTCTGATCTCTCTTCCGAGCGTCGTCCTGTAGTTCGGTAATTTTAGATTGTTGTAGTTTAACTTCGTGATCAAGTGCAGCCAAATAGTCCAGAAGTACCTTCAAATCTCCTTTAATATTCTTGGTGTAATTCAGTAAATTGTGCCTTCAAAAGATCTAACATTGTCTCATAAGTTAATTCAGTTTGCTTGAGTTCACCTCTTCTCTTCTTACCGTTCCCGTCGGAATCTTTCCCGTTTTTGGAATCTGTCCCTTTAGCTTTTGTGGTCATCATACTCATTTCCGTGCTCGTTTCTTCAAAAATTCACGATCAAAGCTCAAGAAAGAGTTCAAATATAAAAGTCTTCTAGTGTTGATATATATCTCAAATGTTCCGCCTTCGGCAGGTTCCTGGTGAAACACGTCGGCAGCGGCCCCACATCCTTTACTTATTGGGAGCAAAAACCTCAATATTGACCCATATCTACCCTTCGATGAGGATCTGACAAACTGTTCAATTTCATCGCATGATTGACTTGCAACTACAACGAGTATCCGGATACAGTGAAATCTCTTCTTATGAGCCATTCATTTCAGAATATCCAACGCATCAGTTCATCGTGGTAGCACGATAGTAAATAAAAACAAAAAATAAAATGCAATCTCGTGCTGTATTTACAGTGAAAGTGCAGTTCAGGTTATTAAATATGAAAATACGACTCTCTAGCTCACTATCAATAGCGCTACCAGTATACTACATCTGCAAAACAATTGTTATGGTTGGTGCAAATGTACTTAAAGCGGGTGCTACGTCCATTTCAGCTTTTGAACCAATTCGCTGTTCATTCGCACGGTGATTGAATTACATTGCTTCATACCGGGGCGAACCTCGACGGGAGCTGGTTTATCATCTGAAGGACTGCATCAAGCTGATGCTCATACGAAACGCTGGAGGAACTCAGTAGATCAGGTTGCATCTATGGAAAAGGATAAGCAGTAGAATTTTCGTTCCGACCCTCCAGCAGTAACGAAAAGGAACGGGAAGATGTCAGAATAAGGAAGTTGGGGAAGGGGAGGAGGGCAATCTCGAAGCTGCTAGGTGAAGTCAAGCGTTTGGGGAAGGTGGGCCGAAAAAGTGGCTGGAAAGGGATGAGTAGAAAATGTAAAGAACTGGAGAAGGAACAATCTGACAGGACAGTGTATCATGCGAGAACGTGGAATTGGAGAGGCCCTGAAGGGAGGTGACAGGCAGGTGGGTGAAGAGCAAGAGGTCAGAGTGGGGGAGTAAAGAAAAGGGAGAGGGGAGGGCGAAAATTGCGGAAGGTGAACATATCCATGTTCATGGCATAAGGTTGAAGCTTACCTGGACAGAAAATAAGGTGTTATTCCTACAAACTGAGAGGGGTGTCATCATGGTGTCAGAAGAGCCGGCCATGAACCGACATGTTGGTCAGGGAATGGATTTAGGAAATGAAATGATTTGGCTCTGGGAAATTCAGCTTTTCGTTGATGGAACTGGTGTGGCTGGCGATAAAAATAATTTGATGAAAGATCTCGGCCAGAAATGTCGACTGTTTATGCATTTCCACAGATGGTGCCTGAGCTGCTGAGTTCCTCCAGCATTTTGTGTGTGTTGTGTTACAGCAACATATTCTATTTTATATCTTTCTACAGCAAGATCCATGAACGAGACAATTCCCAGAGTGAAAAAAGCAGTCCAGTGATAGCATATTATTTGTCTGTGATGAGTCTGTGGAGTCTCGGAATGGAGAAGATCAACAATAACGATCATGAAAGCGAGAGATGAGGCTGAGAGTGTTCCACAACAACATTCACTGACTTCTCCAATCGTCGTTTCTTCATCTTTGAGATTTTGTAATTTCGTGTCAATCTACCCTTACTTCATCACAATTGGGAATTTACTTGAATGACTTCATGTTTAGTTAACCCAGCTGTTGGAAGACACGTCAGCCTTTTGTAGTATCGAATATTCAGTGTGCTGGAGCGAGTATAAATGAATGGCCGTGGAGATTCATCAGCTCAGAGTTTCTTCAGCGTGAGCGCGGGCTGCTGGAAGACAGGCTGAATCTCACACAGCATGATTGAAACGTTTTTCCATCTGAGAAAGATATATTACATGATCATCGCCGTTATTGGTGTTCCCGGTAAGAACATCGGCGAACTATAGTTTATGTGCGCGGATTTTATACACGTTCAGTTCCCGACAGCGTTGTGATGCCGGTGTATCAGTGAGTGCGGTGCAGACATAGTGGCAAAACTCTGTGTTCACTTAGAAGTTCCCTTGCCCATTAATCCGTGTCCTCGTCTGAAAATAAACCAGCAGTTGAAACAGACGCAGAGTAGAATATCTCGGAGATGTTTTTTTTTTGGAATTCTATCATGCAGTTTTGATGTATCAATGCAAAGACGCTGACAAATTAAACTTCAGTAATCTAGTGCGCTTGGCAACTTAACGGTCCACTATTCCGTATCAATTGTGCAACATGATTTTTTTATTAGTTATTTTATACATTTTCTACATAGCTACAGATAAAAAACCCAGATCAAAATGAACATTAATACAGTGCAAAAATAAACATACAATAATAATATGATACAAAGAAAGATAATTGAGAAAGCACCCAAATTGAAGACATGTAAAATTAGTATCCTCCCCAAGCCCCGCAACAAAAAAAGCTCCAGACCAACCACAACACAATATAGAGAATATAAATCAGGACAATCAAACCCCCCAAACTGTAAATACACTTAGCAACACAAGATATTAATGCCTACTACCAACAAAAAAAATGGAGCTGAAAGCAAGGGACCGAAAAAAAACTTTAGTCAAGAGGAAGGTTCTGAAAGTACTCAATAAAAGGTTCCCAGACCTTATGGAATTTTAAATCCGAATTAAGAACTGAATAATGATTTTTTTCAAGGTCTAAGCAGGCCATAATATCGTCAAGCCATTGAGCATGCGTGGGCGGGGCAACATCTCTCCATCTAAGGAGGATTAAACGTCTAGCCAGGAGAGAGGCAAAATATAATATTCGACACTTAGTCGAACTCAGACATAAATCTGTCTCACCCCAGAAACCGAACAAAGCAATTAAAGGGTTAGGTTCTAGGTGGTGATTCAGAATATGCGATAACGTTATGAAGACATCTTTCCAAAGTTTCTCCAAGCTAGGACAAAGCCAGTACATATGAATGAGAGAGGCCTCGCCCCCTTTGCATTTATCACAAAGCGGACTGATGTTAGGGTAATATCGAGATAATTTAGATTTAGACATATGGGCTCTATGAACAATCTTAAGCTGTAAAAGGCAATGGCGAGCACAAAGAGAGATTGAATTAACCGATTTGAGAATCGAGTCTCAAGCCTCATCAGATAAGGAGGTATTTAAATCATGCTCTCATGCCATTTTAATTTGATCCACAGGGGCACGTCCTAAGGCTGCTAATTTATCACGAATAAATGATATTAATCCTTTACCTAGTGGATTAATAGAAAGAAATAAGTCCATAACATTTTTCTCAGGCATTTCAGGGAAGTTAGCAATTAAAGGAGTAATAAAGTGTCTAATTTGGAGATATCTGAAAAAGTGAGCATTGGGCAAATTGAACTTAGCAGAGAGCTGTTGAAAAGAAGCGAAGCGATTATCAATAAAAAGATCTTCAAAATGTCTAATGCCCTTCCTATACCAATCATGGAAGTCTGAGTCATACGTAGTAGGTAAAAAAAGGTGATTATGTAAGATAGGGCTAGAAAGGAAAAACCATGGAAACCATAAAATTTCCAAAACGGAGCCTATATACGCAGAGTGTGTCTAACAAGAGGATTAACTATTAATCTGGACAAACTACTAGGGAGTACAGAGCCAAGAAGTGCAGAGATAGATAATTCTTTAGTGGAGCTCAACTCCATTGCCACCCAATTAGGGCACTCGGGTTGGCCATGAAAAAAAGACCAAAAGGTAGCACAACGTATATTGGCTGCCCAATAATATAAACGAAAGTTTGGTAAAGCCATGCCACCCTCCTTTTTAGATTTTTGGAGATAAACTTTATTAATTCTAGAGCGCTTATTCTTCCACAGATATGACAAAATAATAGAGTCTAAGGAATCAAAAAAAGATTTAGGAATAAAAATTGGGATTGATTGAAATAAATATAAAAGTTTAGGAAGAACGTACATTTTAACAACATTGATACGACCTACCAAAGACATAGAAAGAGGTGACCATTGCAACCGACTCTGTTTAATAGTATATGAAAGATTAGCAAAATTTTCACGAAAGAGATCTTTAAACTTCCTTGTGACTGTAATCCCAAGATAAGTAAATTGATTATGAACTACTTTAAAAGGGAGATCACGAAATGTTAGTTCTTGTGCTTCTTTATTGATTGGGAAAAGTTCGCTCTTATGTAAATTAAGTTTTTATCCAGAGAGCTGGCTAAACTGGTCAAGAAGTGAAAACATTGGAGGTAAGGATGTAGACGGATTTGAAAGAAAAAGTAATAAGTCATCGGCATAAAGAGAAACTTTATGCTCAACACCCCCTCTCCAAATCCCGGTCAGTTCAGGACAATTTCGAAATGCTATCGCCAAGGGTTCTATAGCCAAATCAAAGAGAAAGGGACTTAAAGAGCATCCCTGGCGGGTGCCACGTTTGAGGTTAAATAACTGGGATTTCTGGAAATTAGTTAAAACGGAGGCAGTAGGACACAAATACAGCAATTTGATCCAAGAGATAAAACTTTGACCGAAGTCAAATTTTTCTAAAACTGCAGAAAGGTAGTTCCATTCTATACGATCAAATGCTTTCTCCGCATCGAGGGAAATAACACATTCAGGAATCCCAGTTGGAGGTGAATACAAAATGTTAAATAGGCGTCGCATGTTAAAAAAAGGGAGACGGTTTTTTAATAAAACCAGTTTGGTCATCGGGAATAATAGAGGGAATAACAGTTTCTAATCTATAAGGCAAGACTTTGGCCAAGATTTTAACATCAACATTAAGCAAAGAAATCGGCCTATACGAGGAACATTCTGCTGGGTCTTTACCCTTTTTTAATAAAAGAATAATAGATGCCTCATTAAAGGAGGGTGGCAATTGGCCACACCTAAACGAGTCAGCTAATACTGAGAGTAACTGAGGAGAGAGAAGTGAAGAGAATGATTTATAAAATTCTACAGGGAACTCATCAGGTCCAGGAGATTTCCCTGAAGACAATGCAGAAATTGCAGAAGATATTTCTTCTGATGATATAGGCGCATTAAGTTTGGTTTTAAAATCAGATGAAAGCGAAGGAATATTCAGATTATTTAAAAAATGGTCAACAGTTATATGGTCATTCAAAGATTCAGAGGAATAAAGTCGAGAGTAGAAATTTTTAAATGAGTCATTGATTTCTGGGTGATCCGATGTAAGGTCACCATTCTCTTTCCGGATCTTTGTAATATGTTGTTTAGCTTTGGAACGCCTCAACTGATTGTCTCGAAATTTACCAGATTTGTCGCCATGGATATAAAAGCGACTCTTACTTTCAAGAAGTTGGCGTTCGACAGGTTGAGTAGACAGGAGGTTAAATTTAGCTTGAAGTTCTACACGCTTCTTGTATAGTTCAGGGTTCTTAGTTAGAGCATACAGTTGATCCAAATCTTTAATCTGATTAATGAGGTCTAATCGATCTGCACAGGACTTTCTATTAAGATTTGCTGTATAGGAGATTATTTGGCCCCTCAAATATGCTTTCATGGCATCCTAGACAATCTGGGATGACACTTCAGGTGATGTATTGGTGTTAAAATAAAAGGTTATCTGATCCTTAATAAAATTTAGAAAATCATCATCCGATAATAAAGTCGAATCAAACCGCCAGTGTTTATTCCTCTGAGGGAGACCAGGAAAATTTAAAGACAGAGTAATTGGGGCATGGTCAGAAATCAATATACTCTGATAATCACAAGAATAGACAAATGGAATGAGTTGATTATCGAGTAAGAAGTAGTCAATTCCAGTAAAGGTATGGTGAACATGTGAAAAAAAGAATAATCTCTCTCAGTAGGATGAAGGAAACGCCATATATCAGAGATACCATAATTAGAGAGAAACGATTGAATAGCTAAGGCAGATTTTGTAGGTGGTCTAGTAACAGAGGATGATCGATCCAAATTAGGATCTAACCAACAATTGAAATCACCACCCAGTATAAGAGAGTATGAGTTTAAGTCTGGTAGTGAGGAGAAAAAACGTTCAAAAAAATTAACATAATCGAAATTGGGGGCATACAGGTTTGCTAGTACAACTTTAATTGTGCAACATGTTTTAAATTCAGTTTCATATGTATTGCACCATGTATATGGAAATTGCTGCAAGTTTGATGGTAACCCAGGAAGCAGAACCCCGCTGAGATTCAGGGGAGAGCGGTAGACATCACCATTGAGTTGACTCCGACCCATCGGGAGTTTCGAAAATTCAAATGACAATCTGTGTGCGTTTTATTGGGCCGGGTTTTCTTTCTCCGCGCTATTATCCGTGAAGTGAAATTTCCGTTAGAGGTCAGACGGGGTAAGATACAGGTGAGACTCCACTCTGGAACAATAACCATCAAAGCATTTAGAAAGGTGCTGCAGTAATTTGGAGCAACCCCTAAACGAGGCGGATGTTTTGAAGTACAGGTGCCTACATTGTCTTTCCTTTGGAAATTTGATGGTTCAAAATATCTCAATCGTTCAGCGAGTCCGTCAAAATCTTTAAAAGCAACAATTGGAAATTTCTGAACGTATGCCTTTAAATAGAGTGAATGAATCCCGCCAAAAGTAATTGCAGAATTCAAAAGAAGCGAACGAAGCGGGACGCTGAGGGCAGGTTACAAACGGGTCAGGAAGAGGTCAAGAGATGCGAACGGGAGAAATAAATGTGCTTTGAATGTTTTACTGGACAGAGGTGGGGAAGACTGTGACTTCGCTCTATGGGAAAAACGCAAGAAGGTAGGGGATTGGATCGCGGCAATCACCATCGCTGAGAAGATTGCCGAGGCATCCGATCTTTACACACCAGTGGAAAACCAAATGGCGGGAGATTTATACTGATTTCATCAAAGCGCCTCGGTGATCACTTAACAATGGCTCATTCCAATCACTGAATCCGCTCCCAGTACAGGGTGTCGTTACCGTTCGCCCAACATACACGCGGGTAAGGTATCTGAGGCTCTCGCTTTACACCTTTTTAACCTCCAGAAATGAGTTGTCTGCAAAGTTTGTTTGTTCTCTGTTTCCAACTTATCTCAGCCCTGAGACGCAGGGAGAGGGGATACAGAAACCAACTCATTCTTTTTGTTCTTCTCCCAGTGAATTTACTGGCGATTGTCACCCTGCCCTGGGGAAAATGCGGCCTCTCCACCTGCACCACTCGCTACCTGGTGGCCATGGCAACGGCGGATCAACTAACTATCGTTTTTGATGCCTTATTGTGGCGGGTCAGTTATTACTACTTCCCCGGGACTTTCCTGGACATCACCCCCGTGTGCAGTGTGATCGGTGCCCTGGGACTGGCAGCCACTGACTGTTCTGTCTGGTTCACCGTCACTTTTACGTTTGATCGGTTTGTCGCCATCTGTTGCCAGAAGCGGAGAGCAAAGTATTTCACCGGGAAAATTGCGGCTGTGGTTCTGACAACAACCGGCGTTCTGTTATCTTTTAAAAATGTGCCCTACTTCTTTATATTTCATCCTGCGAAAGTGATTGACAATGTACCCTGGGATTGTATTACAAAGTCGGGCTACTATATGGATCCCAGCTGGGTGGGATATACCTGGCTTTCTACCGTTCTAATGCCATTAGTCCCGTTCCTGTTAATACTACTGCTCAACGCTCTGACAGTCAGACACATTTTAGTGACCAGTCGCGTCCGTAAGGGGCTGAGGGGTCAGAGCAAGGCGGAGAACCGCAGTGACCAGGAGATGGAGAGACGGAGGAGGTCTGTGATCTTACTTCTCACCGTCTCCGGAAGCTTCATCATCCTGTGGTCGGTGAGTGTTGCCGAATTCCTTTATTATACCATTGCCGGGTTGGATCAAAATAATTACAACGATTCGGAATACATACTTGAACACTCTGGAGATATGCTGGTGATATTAAGTTGCTGCACAAACACGTTTATTTATGGGCTAACTCAGTCTAAGTTCAGAGAGCAGTTCATCAGCGCAGTGAAATATCCGCTCATGTTTTTTATTCAACTAATTAATAAACGAAATTTTTAAGTTCTTATCAGAGGAGGTCATTGTGTTTTCCATCTTAACACCACAAAATTGGCGGTCATCAGACAACGTGACAACGGCGAGAATTAAACTGGTTTAGATCCCGATAGATACACGGCAGCGGAACAGACCCTTCGGCACCCGCAGCCCGCGACCTCCACCTCCAACCAATTGTTAACCTCAACCTATCTTTTAGGTTTTTTTGTTCCCATAACTCTGCCTTCGTCACGGCCATAGACCTTTCGATAAGGAATCCCGTACTCCAGCGTGAATGCTTATCAGTCAAGTGACTTCTTGGTTGCTTCTCGGTAACGGAGAGGAAGCGGCGCACCTTGCGGAAATGTTGCTGACTCATGGAAATCGGACTAAATTCAAGCAAAGCGCCCCGGAATCAGATCTGGTCTGGTCCATACTCGAAATGAGTAGGCAGCGGCGCGAAGAGATTCATCCAACAACCGCACTTCCTTCAACACGCCATCTACCTGTACAGAGACCCTGACTTCCTCTGGGAGTGTATCTGTGTCCAGTGAGTTGGCATCAACTTTGCGATGCTTACCTGCACTGGGAATGTCTCAGAAAAGGTCCAATTACCGTTTACAGAAAATCTATTTCACACGGTAGCTTGAACGACATTGTGAGGAAGGTGCCGTTCATTTTTATTACCCTGTCTGTTTCTTTGGGGGGGGAGGGGGGCACAGTGCATCTTTATGACCGGAAACATCTCGGAAAACGCAGATGGGACTTTGTTAGGGTTTGGGGCTAAGGCCCAATAGTCAATTTAGACGATCAAGTGGCATTAGATGCAGGGGCAGAATTGAGCCATTCGTACCATCAAGCTTTTCCGCGATTCTATTTTGTGTGGTCTGTTCACAACCCCAGTTTCCTCCCTTCTCCCAGAAAGCGTTAGCATCCTCAGCAGTCAAGAATACTTTTATTTTCTTCTTAGCTAAAAGGATAACTTGGCCTTCACACCATTTGAATGCCAGCATTGTATTTGCATCCATTACGACCGATTTAACCTGCAAGATGCCATTGGGGAATCCAGGGCAAGAAATCTTGTCCATATGCGTCTCTTACTTCTGAATTTTCTCCTAAATTAGAAACTTTTCTACACATTAATCGCTCATTCCAAAGTACATACCCCACACTTGCAGAGACTGCATTCCTGATGTCACTTTCTTGCCTATAGCCAATCTGACGCCTCTGTCAGCGACACTACTTGACTCTGCAGGTAAATCCTGGATACCTGTATCCCATCTATTAGCTGACTGTCCACTGTTCAAAAGCTCTGTTCAGTAGTTTCCTGGCTTATCTCTGCTTCCCTTATAGGACGACAACACATTAGCTGTCTTCCGGCCTTTCGATGCATTACTTTTGATATGAACCCAAGACGTAACGTTTAGTCTGATGGCGAAAAGGTAAATTTGTGTTTCATCGGACTTCAGAACCTTCTTCCAGCTGATTTCAGAGATTCCTGTATGCCTTGTCCCATACTCTAACCAAGATATCATGTGAGATGTCTTTTTAACAGTGACCTTTCTTTACCACTCTCCCAAAAAGATGCGACGGGTGAAGCACCCGGACAATAGTTATTGAATGAGCAGTCTCCCCCATCTCAGCCACTGAAACTTGTGATTCCTCTAGAGTTGTCATAGGTCTCTAGCGTGGCCTCCCGCATTTGTCCCTTCTTGCAGTTTTTGAGGTTGGCATGTCTAGACAGATTTACAGCTGTGCAACATTCTTTCTATTTCTTGACCATTAATGTAAGAGTTCCCCAAGTAATATTCAGTGAATTGGAAAGTAGTGTTCTTGTATACATCTCCTGACTTGTGCCTTTCAGTAACTTTTCCGTGGAATTGATTGAAGTGTCCTTTTGTCTTCATGGTGTAGTTTTTGCCAGGATACCGACTCACCAGCCGTTGGACCTTTTAAAAGCAAATGCATTTTTACTAACATCAATTGGAACACCTTGACTGCACTCTTTGGTCTCTATTTAACTACTTATGTGACTCCTTGGCTGCACCACAAGACCTGAAGACATAGGAACAGAATTAGGCCCATTAAGGCCCATCGAGTCTGCCTCGCCATTCCATCATGGCTGACCCTGGATCTTAGTCAGCCCCATACACCTGATCTCTTGCCATATCCATTGATCCCCTGACCGATCAGGTAACGATCAACTTCCGGACTTGGCCTCATCCGCAGTCTGTGGAAGAGAATTCCACAGATTTAGTACTCTCTGTCTAAAAAAAATATTCGACACAGCAGTGATGCTTAGGTGTGTCAAATTAAAGGGGGTAAATCCGTACGTAAACAATTATTTTGTTTTATATTTGTAATTAATGCAGATCACTTTGTAGAGATCTGTTTTTACTTTGACACGAAGGAGTCTTTTTTTCTGTCGATCAGTGTCAAAGAAGCCAAATTAAATCCACTGAGATTCAGTGTTGTGAAACAATAAAATATTAAAACCTCCAAGGTGGTGAATACTTTTTTTAATGGCACTGCAGCTAGACTGCCTGAGCCTGTTGCGCCGTACCGTGCTTGTCAACGTGGAGAGAGAGCGAGTTTGAAATCTTCCTTTTTCAGTTTTTCGCTCTTCTATTCCAGCCCTGATGAAGGGTCTCGGCCTGACCGCCGACTGCATATTCGCATCCGTAGATGCTGTCTGACTTGATGGGCTCCCCCAGCACATTTTGGGTATCGCACAAGATTTCCATCATCTGCAATGCCTCTCGTGCCGTTGTAAACCTGTCGGGATCAAAGGATATTGGGAATGTGGATGGTGAAGGTCCACGGGACGGGAGTCGGGCAGGTAACACCTGCAGCTCGAGACATCCACCTTCTAGCAAAACTCATCCTAATTTACATTTATTTTTCACAATATTCCCGCTCTCGTCACCGCCACACCACTGTTGGCAGTGACAGAGCGGGTCAGGATCTGGGGACATACAAGACCAAACCGGCGGTAATGCAACTCATTCGTTACATTAGGCTTTTTGCATGAAAATTAAATGAAAACGGAAATCAAAACAGTCTGCACGAACTTACTGTAAACGCTAAACTTGTCCTTCGCATGAGATAGACCTATTACGGAGAAATGTTTAATACCATGGAACGTGTACATTCGGTTCATAATTGTGTAGATTCAATGGAGAAAAACCCAATGACTACTGCCTGATTTCTTCCTGATCACTGCAGTGGTGTTTATTATTTCAGCTTTCCGGAGATTTACTTAAATACTACCGCACCGGCCTAACTGTTTAATGCTGTTGTTTAATAACTGTAGTACGAAAGCAGTTGTTGATGTTAGCATTGGGGCAATGTGCATCCTGTTCATGTAACAGAGCCTTGCAATTTCCTCTTTCAACATGTCCCTGCTGTGTTTTCACTTACAGAATTCAGAACGTTCTGCATGTCTGGATCGGATCTGTTCAGTAAGTTGTTGTTACCTGTTTATCCTGTAACATCCTATCGAGACAGTTATTATAGATTAACATACACAAAATGCTAAAGGAACTCAGCAGGCCGGGCAGCATTTTGGAAATAAAAGAGTACGTTCGATGTTTCGGGCCGAAACCCTTGGACAGTTAACGCTGTTTAACTGTGAGCCTCCATCGAGTCAGGCAGTAGTTTGCGCTGGTACTTCAGTATCTCCGACTGCGAGCAACTCGCTGGTGGTGCACACCTACAACACTCGGAGCTCTTAACGTACAGCAGGGCATTGCCACCATTAAACCTACGCTTAAGTACAACTTTGGCAACTCTTGCTGACCCCGAAGAAGCGGTTGCGACCACTCGCGCCGACAACTTGACCCACCCCGGCACCAGCAACTGGCAGGAAGGGATAGATTGGGAGTGAAACAGAGTCTTGTTGGGGGAGAGAGAGAGAGAGACTGTGTGGTGAGAGAAAACGGAAGGTAAGAGAAAAACTGGGGGTGGCGGAGCAACCGGGGCAGAAGTGAGAGACTGCCAGAACATAGAGACAGACGGGAGAAAGATGGAAGGAAGAGAAACAGGGTAGGCGTGAGGGAGAGAGAAACGGGGACGGAGAGGAGAGAAGAGAGAGACGGGGAAGAGAGTGACGGAGGGCAAAAGAGAAGGGAAGAGAGACAGGGACAAAATCTGGTTAGATAATCGAGGAAAATATACGGTTAAGAGAGAGGATGTGCTTCAACTTTTGAAAGAAAAATCACTTGAATAGATAAGTCCTCTTGTATGGAGACTTATACAAACTTATATAAACTGCGAGAAGCGGGAGGAAGAGATTGCTGCGCCCGTTTGCGATGATATTTGCGTTATCACTGGCCGCAGAATCTACCGGTTTAGGGATAACCCTGTAAATTACATCCCAGTGAGTCCTCGTTCAAAGACGGGCAAGATTCTTAGAAACAGGATTTACTATAATCTGGACAGGAATAACCTGGTTAGGGAGGATCAGTACGGATTTGTGAGGGACAAGTCATGCCTCACGAGCCTGGCTGAATTCTCTGAGGTGGTGACACAGCACACTGATAAAGATAGAGAAGTTGATATGGTATAACTGGACTTTAATAAGGCACTTAGTACGGTTAGCCATAGTAGGACCTTTCAGAACGTTAAAAGAATTGGTATCCAAGAAGGTTGGATAGTGTATTCACAACTGACGCCCACAGAAGGCAGTGGATTGTTGTGGATGGAGAGTTTTCTCCCTGGATGCTTGTGATCAGTGGAGACCTGCAGAGATCCGAATTCTAGACTGAATTGCACGTCACGGGACTGGGGTGTTGGAGTCATTCATTGACAGAAATCAGATCTCTGCAATACGGCCCAGGTGTGCACTGGAAAACGTTGTTCTTCAAACTGTCCACAGCCCTCGCTAATTTCCCGAGGGCACGTTCCATTTTTGATCACAGGCCTCCAGAATATCGCTGTGGATCTTTTTAATTGTTTGGAGGAATATGTGCAGTATATTTTATTATAACACATGTCAGCTGTCACTGTCATTTCCATCACTCAAACCGCCCGGAATGTCTGGCACGAGAGAAAGAAAAGATGAACGAATGTTCCCCATTAATAAAGCTGCCGCCCTCAATTTTATAAGTGAATGTGCTTCGTCAAATGTTACAAAATAAAACGACATCAAGATTAATGTCTACTTTCAAAGCAACACAGATATTAAAAAAATCCTATTTAAATAGATGAAGCCAAGTATCATGGAAAATAACGTTGAAAAAAGCACATCATATTTTGTTTTAAAGTAAATAGATTGCAATATCCCTTGAAGAGTCAAATTCATAACACGGGGACAGAGTGAGTAAAAATAGTTCAGCGTAATTGTTTGTGTAGTTGATTGTCACTAATGTCCCTGACGTGATAGCCACGCTAATTGCCTCAGTGGAATTGCTCTCTCCTCAATAAAAGTCTGCTAAACCGATCCCCAGTCCATCTGAGCAGCTGAAACGTTCCGTACAACTGAACGCTGCTTCTGACGGAATATGGGATATCCGGCGATTTACTACATCGCGGCTATTTTCTATCCCACACTTGTAGCGGTTGGTGTCCCCGGTAAGATGCCGGAGCTGGTCACTTTATGTATGGTGCCGTCGTTACTCTGCTGCGGTATCCGCACTGTTACTGAGCACAGATGCTACCGTCGGCTGAAACGTGTTTCCAGAATGGAGGATTCCAGCTTCTCATTGTTATATTTTCATTTTCGTACTTTGATCGAAGTGATTTTTTGTCAATTATGTTCGTGCCGATATTGACATTGTTTTTTAATTTCACCTCGCTAGGCTTTCTGAAGTGATGCTGGTCTCAGCTTTTCTAGGTCCGAGTCTCTATCAGTGCAGACACTTTGACCTTATAACAACGTGGCAGCTTATTTAAATGACGGTCCAGTCTATTTTCGACACGTAGGTCTGTTCTTACATAAGTCAGTAAATGATAAATTGTGTTTTTTATATTTTGATTCCACTTTGTCACCGCTGCAAACAATCCCTTCAAATGGTTCACCCCTAATAACGGAAATGGTGTTGTTTACAGGAGTGATCGACTGCTCACCGGTACGTGAGTCTTGGAACTCGGATGCCTCGCTCTGAACTGTGGGAAGGTCGCCAATCCACTGACACTCACATCCGTCATTGTCCTCCAGCGACCGAGACCGCACACACTGGATTCCCGCTTTCCACTTCCAAACAGACCATACCCTGCATAGCATCGGTAAAATGGGGGCATTCAGGGAACTGACCATATTTCTATTTGGTTTCCAAATTTCTTGCAATTAATTTAACGGCGATTGTGATCCTTTCTCGGGGAAAATGTGGACTCTCGAAATGCATCACCCGTTACCTGGTTGGAATGGCAACAGCGGATCTGATGGTGGTTATCGTTGTTGCTTTAGTGGAACAGACCAACAATATCTACATTTATTCCAGATCCCTACTCATCACTCCTGTATGCGCTCTGACACTTGTATTCGGGATGGTAGCGATGGACTGTTCTGTTTGGTTCACGGTCAGTTTTACCTTCGATCGCTTCATTGCAATATGTTTCCGAAAGCTGCGGGAGCGATATTGCACGAAGAGAACAGCAACGGTGCTTATCGTGACCGTGGTTATAGTGAGCTGCGGGAAATCTGTACCGTTATACTTTGCCATTGAACCTTACGTCATTATTGACAACATGCCGTGGCGGTGCACCGGCTCATATGAATACATTACTTCACCTGTGTGGAGAGGATACGAATTACTGGAGAGTATTTTAACACCATTGCTACCAATCGGCTTTATTCTGGTTTTTAACGGGTTAACCGTAAGACATATCGTTGTGGCAAATAGAGTCCGCAGAAGGCTTCGGCACAGCAGCGACAATCAGAAAGATGCCGAGGTGGAAAAACGCAGAAAATCGATGATTTTGCTGTTTTCTATATCAGCTAATTTCATATTATTTTGGATGCCCTATGTAGCCCATTCCCTAAAATGGCAAGTGCAAAACTATTTTTACCAGGACAAATATTTTAACTCCCCGGTATACGTCCTCCAACAATTTGGGTACATGCTGCAAATTCTCAGCATGTGTACCAATACTTGTATCTATACACTGACACAGAGGAAATTCAGAGAAGAGCTGAGGAATGGAATGAAGTATGTGTTTACTTTAAATGGCCATCTGTGTAGATAACGCCCGCGTCTAATGACAATTCAGCGGAGTTTTCAAATAAAGCCGTTTTACAATTAACACGTTTGGCAAATATGTCATTAATTCAAACAATCATGTGCCTGGTCATCCGGAAATTGCAGAATTGGCAGAAGATTGCTGACTTCATACAGTTCAGGGAGGTTGCAATACAAACGCTCAATGCTGCGGGCGTGAGTGTTACACTGGTTGAAGTATGTTCCAAACTATCACAGACACTCGACTGTCACAAGGGCAGTGATTTCTGCAGGGCATTCCGGGTTTTAGATGTTTCAAAATGGACAGGGTCGGGTAACAGAGTGTAAAGGGAGTGCGATGGGAAACCAGGGATAGTATCGCAGCTACAGAAAGGAAGCAAAACGTGGAGCGTTCGTTTGTTAATAGAAAGTGAGACGAACACCACTTATGGAGTACTCTGTACAGCGTCCCACCAGTTTTAAAGTAATACGCAACGAGAAATGTGAGAAACGATCGGGAAGCGGAACTTGGACATGTGCAATGTTATTGGAACTGAAAACTAAAACTTCCACAATATTCTTTGGCACATCCCCAGGTTTAAAGGTTTAGGTATGGCATAATTTCTCAATAGAGTCCAGGAAAGATTCAGGTCACTATATGAAGAAATGCAAACTCGCGAACAGTCCGTTCCAGATCTAATATTACAAAAGGGAACGGATCAGGTAACAGATATCTCCGCGGGTCAGCGTTTCACAACGACAGGGAGAACTCCCCGACATACACCTTGCACAGGGATCGGGCCGGGGGCGTGGAATGTATTTAATTGTGGGTCTGCGATGAATGGTGCTACCTGGCAGGAACTTGGGAACGTACATTGGGAAATGATGTACTCGGGGACATGAGCGTCAGATATGTGGAGATTGTTTAGGGAGCACTTTCATGGGGTGCAGTATTGGCTTGTCTGTCCTGGTCCGGTCCGTGAACTCCACATTCCGGTTCACGGTCCAGTCCACATTCTTTATTCCAGGTTTTCCGTTTTTCCCTTGTTCTGTTTGGTGCTCTAACTGAGTCACCTGATTCTCATTTTGGGCTGGCTACATAAATAGTTCCTCGGTTCTGCTTCATTGGCTCGCCTGTTCCCTTCCCTTCGTTCTGAAGCCTTGCCTGCGTCCTCGCCTGTATCGCTGTCAAGTTCTACAGCCGGAGCAAGACCGGATCCTTGCTTCATCTAGATAAGGAACTGTCTATCGTTGTTTGGAACTGTCTCTTTGCGTCCTCGCCTTCGCTGGGTAGGTCCGGCCGTTTACCGCTACCTTGAGTTAAGAACTATCTCTCTGTGTTCTGTGAACGAGTCCCGGCCCTACATCCTGCTCCCAAGGAGGAGTGCTGACTCTGTGTAGAGCCCCGGTCCCAAGTCCAGTTCGCAAGGAGGGGTCCCGGCTCTGTGTTCCATGTCTCTGTCTTCCTGTCCACCCAAGACTAACGCTCCGTTTTCCTGTTCTTCCAAGACCAAGTCAAGGCTTCGGGTTCCTGTCCTTTCCATGTGCCTCGTCCTTTGCAGGAGGTCCATGTCTATTCCTGCAGCAAAGCCTCGAAGAACCCAAGCCACGTCCAGTCCTGCAGCCAAGCCTCGAAGAACCCAAGGTTCGCCTAGTCCTGCAGCCAAGCGTCGAAGAACCCAAGCCTCGTCCAGTCCTGCAGCCAAGCCTCGAAGAACCCAAGCCTCGTCCAGTCCTGCAGCCAAGCCTCGAAGAACCCAAGCCTCGTCCAGTCCTGTAGCCAAGTCATGTCCTCGCCTAGTTCCGTGGTCCGAACCCAAGTGAGGACCCAGGTTCTGGTTCCTTGTCCAATCTCTGGCTCGGAGTCCAAGCCCAGGCTCCTAGTTCTCAGTTCCTTGACCTGGTCCCGCTTTCCTAGCCAAAGTCCTAGCCCAAGTGTGTGTTCCTGTCCCAGCTCCTGTCTGTGTCCAGTCCCGTCCCGAAATCTAGTCTAGTCCAGTTCCCCGTACTTCAGTGTCTGTGTATTGCATTTGGGTCCGTTCCCAGCGCCCCCCGTATGACATTGTCTCATTGAGGCAGGGAAAGAATGATAGCGTAAAGTTACCCTGTGTGACAATAAATTTCGAGCAACTCGTCAAGAGGAAGAACGATACTTAAAGTTCAGAAAGGAAGGATCAGGTAGGGTTATGGCAAGTCACAATGCAGACTAAGAAGTATTTAATAACGTACTTCAGAATCAAAAGGGGAGTAGGGAAGGCCTTGGCGAGATGCGCTGTGAGGAACAGAAGGAGTCTGGGGAGAGTGTGGACAGATCAGATGTAAAAGAGGAAAACTATTGTCTGGACTCCAAGGAGGCGGTGAAGCTCCTCACTGAATACATTGATCAATCTGAACATAGGGTGAAAAGGCAAATATGCTCGAACATGCCGAAGCTTAGAAAGACCATGCGCTGGAAACTTGGAAAGCATTATGATGGATGATTCCCTGGTTCCGGAAGGGATATAGTCCAGGTGATTTGGGAAAGTGAGCGAAGGTATTGCTAAGCTTCTGGACGGGATATTTGGGTCTTCGCTGGCCACGGAAGTATATCTAGAAAGCTGAAGCATGGTAAATGTTATTGCTTTGTTGACGAAAGATAATGAGGATACTTCTTGGAATTATAGACCCGTGAGTCTTACATTGGTAGTGAGTAAACTATTGGAGAGGTTTATTGAAGAGGGAACTTTTGACTATTTGGAGAAACGTAGTCTGGCTACGGAGAGTCAACATGGCATGTTGCCCTTTATGAGCCAGATTTTGTTATTTCAAAAAGTGAAAATAAAACCAAAAGCAGAATCAGAACAGTCGATGTGGGAGCATTAATTTTGGTCAGGCGTTTGATCAGTTCCCCATAGTAGATTCACTCAGAAATTCAGGAGGCAAGGGATCTAGGGAAACTCGGCTGCGTTGATTCAGATTTGGTTTGCTAACAGAAGGGAGATGACGTAGTAGATAGAGCGAATTCTGGCTGGAAGACAGTGGGCAGCAGTGTTCCACCTGACGAGTCGCAAATGTGGTACACTTTAGACTCTGGTACGCTTTACAACTCTGTTTGGACTCTTCAGTTGCAGTGCTCCGAGAAACAGGGCTGAGGGAAATAACCGATTTAATCTAAACACCCAGCAGCAGCTGGAAAAAGTTAATGGAATTTGGGCTGACAACGCATATCACTGAACTATTGACTGCACCGATGAGTTATCTTAGCAAACCTGTCATTTACATATTACAGGGCAGATGCTACAATAACTTTAAGCATTCTTTGCCAGTGGAGGAGTACAACTTAAAACCAGTATTTCGTCATGTTCAGCAGCAGCTTTCGGTGCTCATTAAAAGAACCAGCCTTCCAAAATGCCAATTCCAAATTCCTAATTCAACTATACAACAAGTGATCCGAATGCCAATTTACCTGTGAATCGTGGTTTTACTGTATCAGGTGTAGATACGCTCAAATTTCGGTTCTTTTGATCCTATATCCACGCGGCCAGTGTAGAATCCGTGTCTCCCTCTGAAATCCCTGCTTGCATTTACACTGTCCATCCGCCTCATATTGTTGTGTACCTCTATCAATTCTCCCCTCAGTCTTCTACGCCCTCGGGATTAGTGCTAACATAGGTAATCTTTCTTTTTAATTCAAAACATTCAGTCTTGGCAATTGACGTGTACATTTTTTTCTGTATTCTTTCAAATTTATTTACACCTGCCCTGTAGGTAGTTGAGCAAAACCGCACACAATATTGCAAATTAGGCCCCAATAATGTCTTAAGCAAGATCAACATAACATTGCAACTCCTGTGCTCTGTACTTTGGTCTATGCAGGCCAATGTGCGAAAAGTATTTTTTTTACGACCCTGTCTAACTGCGCGGCAACTTTCATTGAATTCTGGACCTGCATTCCCAGATTCGTTTATTCTATCGTACTCCTCAGTGCCCTGTTTCTCATTGTGTCAGACCAACCCTGGAAATCTAAAACTCCCACAATATTATTTGGCACCTCCCCAGGGTAAAAGGTTTGGGTCTGGCATAATTTCTCAGTTGTGTCCAGGAAGGATTCATGGCAGTATAAGAAGAAAGGTGGACTAGCGAACGCTTCATACCGGATCTAATATTGGAAAAGGAAACGGATCAGGTGACAGATCTCTCCGCGGGTCAGCGTTTCAGAACGAAAGGGTAGAACTCCCCGACATTTACCTTGCACAAGGTTAGGAACAGGGAGCATGGAATGTATTTAACTGGGGGTCTGCGAATTATGGTGCTACCCGGCTGGAACTTGCGAACGTACATTGGGAAATGATGTACTCAGGGAAATACGCAACCGATATGTGGGGATTGTTTAGGGAGTACTGACATGGGGTTCAGTATAGGTTTGTGTCATTGACGCAGTGAAAGGATGATAGCGTAAAGTAACCCTGGGTGACAAGAAAATTGGAACGAGTCAAGAGGAAGAAAGAAAGATACTTAAGATTTAGGGAGAAAGGCTCTGGTAAGGATATGAAGGGTCACAATGTAGACAGGAAATAATTTAATAATGGACTTAGAAGAGTTAGAAGGGCACTTGAGAAGTCCTTGGCAAAGTTGCAGATGACTGGAGATAGTGTGGGCAGTACAGAGGTAAAAGAGGAAAACTTGTGTCTGGAGTCCAAGGAGGCGGTGAAGCTCCTCACTGAATACATTGATGAATGTGAACACAGCGTAAAAAGGCAGATATTCTCGGAGATGCCGACGCTGAGAAAGAGGATGGTCTGGAAACTTACTGAGCTTTTATCCAGGATATTTGGGTCTTCACTGGCTACGGAAGTAGAACTAGAAGACTGGAGTATGGCAAATGTTATTCCTTTTCTGACGAAAGATAATAGGGATACTCCTTTGAATTATAGACCAGGGAGTATTCCGTCAGTAATAGATAAACGATTGGAGAAGATTATTGTAGAATGAAATTATAAGCATTTGGAGAAACGGAATCTGGCTAAGGAGATTCAACAAGGTTTTTTGAGGGACATGTTGTACTTTATTAGCCAGATTGAATTAATTGTAACTGTGAAAAACAAACAGATGGACCAGAACAGTCGATGTGGGTGCATTAAATTTGGTCCGGCGCTTGATCAGTTCCCCATAGTGGACTCATTCAGAAAGTCGGGAGGCATGGGATTGAGGGAAACCTGGCTGCGTTGATTCAGAATTTTCTTCCCAACAGGAGGCAGATGATGTAGTAGACAGAGAGAATTCTGGCCGGAAGGCAGCGGGCAGCCGTGTTCCGCAAGGTGGATCGAAATTTCCATACAATTTACAACTATATTTGGACTCTGCAGTTCCGAAAAACAGGGCAGAGGGAAGTAACCGACTTAATCTGATCACGCAGCAGCAACTGGATAATTTATAGAGTTAGTGCTGATGACGTAGGCAAATCGCTGAGCTGTTGACTACATCACCTCGTTATCTAAATTGACCTGTCATTTGCATATTGCAGGGCAGATGCCAATTTACGGAATTAGGTCTGATGATGTAAATCCATCGCAGAGCTATTGACTGCACCGCCACGTTATCTAAACTGACGTGCCATTTACATATTACAGGGCACATGTTGCAATGAACGCAAAACAATATTTTCCCATTGAACCCTACAACCAGCATTTCAAAGTGTTCAGCGGCAACTTTTGCTGCTCATTAAAAACACCAACCTTTCAAAATGCCCATTCTACATTCCCAACTCAAGTATGCATCAATTTATCCCAATGTCAGATTACCTGTAAATCGTGGTTTTATCACATAGGTATAACACTCACCCAACAGGCTGGTATATGTCTAGGGGAAAAAGAGATCCAGCCACTCACCAACTCCACCTCCCGTACACGCAGGTGCTGTGAGAATCAAGTTTATGCCGCGCGCACACACAGTATCAAACTCACACCAGATACCGTTATGAAATACACTTTAAAGATTTTACTAAAACTAAAAGAGTACTATGCAATAAAACATATATGAAAGAAAAGAAAAAGCAAAAGGCGCCAACTTATCAGAGTTCAGTCAGTTTAGTGCACATCGTTGGAGCTCAACCATCGAACCATTCGACCCCTCGTCACTTACCTCCGACCTCCACGTCCCCGCACCTGGGACCACCCCTGGTGGTCGACCAAGCAGTGCAGCGCACGTCCACCTTCCTCGGCGTCTTCTTCCCGACTCCCCTGAAAAATCCGCGAAGACCCCCAAGCGCCCAGCCTGACAAGACAAAGTAACATTCACCATTTGTTAACAAATGAATACAATCCCCATATCAGCCAGTCTAAAGCTAAGAAACTGCGAGAGAAACACTTATCAGACAAGGAAGCATTCCTGCACTTAACAAACCAAAAAAGCCATTTTGAGTAACATACACAGTACATTGTACATAGGGTCTAGATGCGCTCATGTTTCTATCTATTTAACCGTGAATCCACGTGGCCGGTGTGAAATCCGTGTCTACCTCTGAAATAATTCATAAATGAAACATACAAAACTACATGAGCTAAAAACGCGGCGAGAGCAAAGCGAACACCTGTGCTCACACTTGTCTTCCTTCAAAACCGTCGCCGGTAAATGGAGAATACAGAATAGAAACTTCCAAAGCAAAACGCCTCAGCACGTATTCTGAAGAACCAATGATTCACTGTACCGGGACCACTGTCACACCCACCTCCAGCCCGGAACTACTGTCTTTATCGCCTTACTGAAGGAGTGAAGGTATATCTCTGCAGAGTGATACTCCCTTTGTCATCTCACATCTGCACTTCCATCTCCTCATGCTGTAACCATCCCTTTTACTCAGTCTCCATGCTTCAGTGTGTGCGAGGACAGAGGGATCGAACAGTATCAACGACTTTCTAGATTGGTCAGTGCTGTGAGACACTAACGTTGTAACCCGGAGATGCAGTCAGTCCGGTGTAGGGAACCACTGCACAGAAACAGGGTCTTCAGTCCGTCAGGTCCGGAAGGAATTATTTACACTGTCTACTCCCATCGACCTGCACACGCACGGTGGCCATCCATATCCCCCGCATTCGTGTTCTTATCCAATCATCTCTAAAACGTTGAAATCGGAATCTCAATTACCACTCGTGTTGGCTGCACTGTCTACACTCTGACCACCCTCTGGTTGAAGAAGTTTTCACTCATCTTTCCCTTAAACATTTCACAATTCACCCTTCTCCTATGATTTCCAGTTGTATTCTCGCCCAACATCAGTGGAGAAAGCCCGCTTGCATTTACACTCTCAAAAAGCCTCATAATGTTCTATACCTCTATCAAATATCGCCTCTGTCTTCTACCCGCTCGGGAATAAAGTGCTGACATATGTAATCTTTCCTTTTAAATAAAAAACATTCAGTCCGTCACGGCACTAGCCATGTAATTTTTTCTGCATTATTTTAATCTTATTTTCATCTTTCTTCACACAGTATTCGAAATTAGGCCACAATAAAGCCTTAAACAAAAGCAAAGTAACTTCCTAACTCCTGTTCTCAGTACTTTGTTCTATGAAGGCCAATGTGCGAAAATCTTTTTTTTTTTTGGTTACGACCCTAACTGTGGTGCAACTTTCATTGAATTATGGACCTGCATTCCCAGATTCGTTTGTTCTATCGTACTCCTTAGTGCCCTATCTCTTATTGTGTCAGACCAACCCTGGCTGGCCCTCCCAAAGTGCAATATCTAGCACTTGTCCGCGTTAAATCCGATCTGACATTTTTCAACCCATTTTTCCAGATGGTTCAGATTCCGCTTCATGCTCCGTTACTCTTCATCACTGTCGACTACACCCGTAATGTTGCTGTCATCGGCAAATTTGCTGATCCAGTTAACGACATTATTATCCGGTTAGTTGATATAGATTACAAATAACAACGGACACAGCAACGATCCCTGGGACACTCTGCTCATCACAGGTCCGCAGTCAGAGAGCAACCATCCGTTACCACACTACAGCTTCCCCAACGTACCCAATGGCGAATCCAATGTACTTCCTCATCGTGAAATCCAAATGACTGAACCTGCTCGAGCATCCTCCCCTACGGAACCTTGAGAAATTCCTGGCTGAAGTCCCTGTTAGACGGCATCCACTGCCTTGCCTTCCACACCATTCCTGGTAACTATCTCGTAAAGCTCCGTGAGATTGGTTAGACACGACCAACTACGCACTGGCCCATACTGACAATCGCTAATGTTCCTGTTTGTCCAGATACTTCCCTTCATACCCCATGACCAGCGGAGTCTGAACACCGAGGGCAATTCATCATTACATAATACTTGGCGAGTCCTTTCCGAGCAAAGCCATCGAGATCATCCAGCGGTCGGTGCTGATTTATATATGACCTATTGTTTTTTTTTTAATTCTCCTGCACTTTTTTATCCGACGCGTTGAGAGTAGTCTAGAAAAGCAAGGCGTTATAGCTTTAAATAATTAATCGACTTACTTAACTATAGCAAGATACGGTACGCACGATCGAGCACAGAACATAGAATACTACAGCACAACACACGACGTTCTGAGAGGCTTTCAACTAATATAAGTTCGATCTAACACATCTCCCCTGCATCTGAATCAGAATCAAAGGTTTCAAAGGAACATTTAAAGAATCAGAAACAGATTTAATATCACAGACATACGTCGTGAAATTGTTAACTTTACTGTAGCAGTACAATGAAATGCAGGATAAATAAATATAGAGAAAACAAAACTGAGGTACAGGTGGCAGCGGGAAAAAAAGCTGTTCCTGAATCGCTGAGCCTGAGCTTTCAGGCTTCTGTATCTCCTTCCCGATGGTAACACTGTGTAGAGGGCACGTCCTGTTAGTGGGCAATGTTAATGATGGACGCCACTGTGACAAGTATCATCCCTTGTAACAATGATCAATGAGATACAGAGAATCTGTATTTACCAACAAGTATCTTTTATTATTTCTACTAAAATCACGTAGATTTACACACTGTCGCTGACAGCAACATTGCGGGTGTAGTCGACAGAGATGATGGGTACCGGAGCATGAAACGGAATCTGGACCAGCTGGAAAATGGTTTGAAAACACTTGTCTTAACAAGTAGCTACTCTTCTGAGCGTGGTCTCAGGTTTATTGCTCTGATTAGATTGTCCCAGAGTCAAGAATCAGTTCAGAGTCCACACCCTTCACATGACAAATGGCGACTTGTTTGAGAATGGTCTCAGATTTAGCAGATCATTACCTGAAGCTTCCTGTGTCCACATTCAGTTCCTCTGATTAAATTATTCCAGTGCCAGAATCAGTTCATAGCCCACAAAATGGGGGAAAACAGAGAGGACTGGTTTGTCTGCTTCCCTGTCCTTGATCAGTCTGTAGTTTCTTTTGGCCAACAATGTTTTATGAGCCATTCAATCTGACACGACGGTATCTTTCTCGGGTCTGTTGTCGTCTGAATGCACCAGGGCGGATGATGGAGGTTTTGCAGAGATGCCGAGTGCTGTAGGGGTCGAAGGGGTTTACAGAAATGCGGTGTGATATAGGAGTTGGAACGGTTTTGTTACGTACCCCGTAACGGGTTAAAAGAACCAGCATAAATGGAACACACCTGGAGTCTGGTATTGTTACAAACAAAACACTACTTATCAGTATCCACGTAATCTCGTAATATAAAACCTGATAAATCAAACAGGTTAGCAGAGTTTATGCAAATGTAAGTGTGTAAATATAAAACCCCAAACTTCTTCAGCTTAGGTGGTCAATGATACCGTCTTACGATGGTATAGGAATGACGTCAGTTCAGTTCGTGATATTAAGCTGAGTACAATTGAGGAGAGAGAGAGAGAGAGAGAGAGAGAGAGAGAGAGAGAGAGAGAGAGAGAGAGAGAGAGAGAGAGAGAGAGAGAGGTGATTTGTTTTCCAAGTAAGCTGATGTCGTCGATCTTTCCGTCGCCTTCCGAAGTCGTGTTAAAGTTTTGTGATCACACAAAAGAGTACCGCCTTCACGCAGTAAAGCTGTCGAAGGTTAACCACACCGATAACATTCCACCGGTCACCCCTTCCCCACACTGCGATCAAAACCCACCTTTTCGTGGGCACTGAAAGCTTATCCAGTGTCTATTTCTTCTGTATTTCTGTCCGTGTCTTCCGTGTGTCTGTGTGTCTGTCTGAAAATATAGCTGACCTTGTATATATCCCAAACATGTTGAACGCCAGCTGCCCATTATATAGCCCCGCCCTTCCGTAACCATGGCGACTCACGAGCTGCTCGGTGCTCTCTCTCTCTCTCTCTCTCTCTCTCTCTCTCTCTCTCTCTCTCTCTCTCTCTCTCTCTCTCTCTCTCTCTCTCTCTCTCTCTCTCTCTCTGAATCGGTGTACACCAACTCTCTCTCTTTTTAAAGGCACAGTCCATATTGAATACACCTTATTATCTCGTCACAGTTTTTACAGATAGCGAGGGGTTTCAGCACACTTCTCCACCAATGTGGAAATGCAGTTTACTTGTAGTACCAAACTGGCATTTCTGTCTGTAACAAAATGAAACCCGTCTTGTGTCGGTGTGTTTTGCTAATAATGTTCGTGCAACATTATGCTGAGTGATCCTGAGTACCTGACTGCAGACCGCAGTCCCTACACTATAATGGCAGAATATGGCATTAAAGGCAAAACTTTTGGCAGTGCGGAGGATCAGAGAGATCTTGGGGTCCCAGTCCACAGAACACACAAAGCTGCTACACAGGTTGACTCTGTGGTTAAGATGGCATATAGTGCATTGGCCTTCACCAATTGTGGGATTGAGTTTAAGAGCTGAGAGGTAATGTTGCAGCTATATAGGACACTGGTCGGATCCCACTTGGAGTACTGTGCTCAGTTATAATTGCCTCACTACAGGAAGGACATGGAAACCATAGAAAGGGTGCAGAGGACATTTACAAGGATGTTGTCTGAATTCGGGAGCATGCCTTATGAGAATAGGTTGAGTGACCTCGGCCTTCTTCTCCTTGGAGCGATGGAGGATGAGAGGTCGCCTGATAGAGGTGTACGATAATGAGAGGCATTGATCGTGTGGACAGTCAGAGGCTTTCCCCAGGGCTGAAATGGCTAGCACGAGATGGCATAGTTTAAGGTGCTTGGAAGTAGGTACAGAGGAGATGTCAGGGGTAAGTTTTTTTTTACACAGAGACAGGTGAGTTTGTGGAATGTGCTGCTGGCGGAGGTGGTGGAGGCGGAAACGATACGGTCTGTTAAGATACTCCTGGATGGATACATGGAGCTTAGAAAAAGAGGGCTATGGGTAAAGCCTAGGTAGGTCTAAGGTAGGGACATGTTCGGCACAGCTCTGTGGGCCGAGAGGCCCATATTGTGCTGTAGGTTTTCTATGTTTCAACTCAGAAGACGGCCACTGGGTTTGTCCAACCTTCCTTTAATTTGCTCTTACTAATCAATCCCAAATGCCGATTGGCCACTAGTTGATTGGTCACCGATTGCTCTATTGCACTGCCGTGAGCTGCCCCTCGGACAATGAGCCTTGTTGAAGTCCCCTCCTCTCCAGATCTCCGATGTCCAGGTTGGCCACTAGTCAAAGCCACCGGACTTACCTCTCAGTGATGACCGTGTCAATACCAGCAACATGACACTGGCAACCGAGTACATTGTCTTAGACAAGACACCTGCCAAATCTAATGCCACTCCCCTTCGCACTACATATGGACTGCCATCTATGTATGCATATTGATCTGTTGTCCCTACATGTTCATTGATCACTTTCCCACTCTGCAATGTGAATACTCCAGTTAAAGAATACTCCATCTCCTGCGTGTGTGCTTCTATTTGATATGTAGTTACACAGACACAATGCAGGCTGACATTTGAGTACAGAAGTGATGACCATAAGTTTCTGTATTCCTCCAACCCTGAGACAATTTTAGATCCAGATTATTTGTTGTTCTCACAGTTCCAGTCCAAGAAATGCATTTTTCTCTTTCACATTTTGCAAGGGTCATGTAAGAAACGGCAAGAAAAAAATACACAGATATAACTGTTACTAAAAATTTTATTGGTGGCTTATTATACAAATGCCCCAAGTGAACATGCTGAACCCATCAGCACGCAATGCAACAAGGACTACTCACTTGGAATAACTTTACAATTGACTTAAATTGTGATGCTCCTGTCAATATTGTAATGTCATTCTGGGTGCAGTAAGAATTAGGCTGAGTGATGACACCTGACAGCTTTTCAAACATTTTTAGAATGTGGAAAGGCACCAACTCTATGAATTAATGTATCCTCCAATATAATTTAGGAATTAACCTTCTTACATTGCATAAACAACTGATTAACACTCGTTTACAAACTGCATTGCATTCCAACAGTTGCTACATTCTCTCATGACTCATGCGGTCCTTTTCGTGGGTGCAGACTTCTGGGAAGCATGAACACACTTCAGATTAGCATCATGCACCGCATCCCACATCAACAGCAGTTCGAAAGGCCGAAAACGGTGCACTAGCAGCAACTCACGGTAATAGCAAGGATTAAAAGAGTCATCTTGGGTTGAAGGAACCCTGACTCCAGCTGTCCTGAATCCGCTATGGGAGCGTGGGGCTAGTCCAGACTTGGCCAGACACATCCCCAAAAATACATCATCAATGGGGTATAGTTCAAGGTCTTGGGCTATGTGGTAAATGATGTGAGCTGTATACACAGACATAAGTATGCCCCCTCCACCAACATATGGTGGGTACGACTTGATGGTGGTCACTATTTCTGGCACATAATACTTGCTCGACTTCTGGCGAATGGGCCCAACCCCATAAATGAGATGGCCCACAAACAGGTGTTGGTGAACCTTCATGCCTAGCAAGTAATCAACCATGTTATCGGTGTTGGCAAAAACATCATCATCTCCATTGAAGATGAATTTGGCACTGGGGCAAAATTCACTGACCCACTGCAGCATCTTGTATTGTTTGAGGGTGAGGTTGAAAAAGGTATCCAAGAAATCCCATTGTAGGACATCTCCGTGTTCTCTGTTTTCCATTGCTAACAGCTGATTCAATTTCCTACTTTCTTTTTGGTCAGGGGAGACACCGGAGATAAAGACTCTCTTAATTAGGACCCCATTGAATTCGCGTTCTCTGCCCCAGGTCTTCCTTACCATTTCCCGCCGATCCTGGTTGAAAGGGTCAGATTTGATTACCAGGAGCAGGAAGACATTCTGAGATCCTTCTGGACCACCGCATTTATCTGGGACGTTTTGAATCATGTCAAATTCTCGACAGTGTTTATACATCAAGAAGTTTTTTATGTGCTCTTTCTGTTGATCAAATGAGGACAGGTGCAACAATGTCGTATTCGCGTGGCACTTTGGCTTGAGCACTGATTTAGTTGCATCAGCAGTAACAACCTTGGGCAGATCTTTGCGATGAACAGTTTCTGCAACATCATCAGTCTCTCGACGTTGGTCATTATCCCAGAACACGAAGAACAATCCCAGAGTAATCAAAACACCCAGCACTACTTTCTTATAGAATCGCCAGTGTCCTCTCATCTTTCACCTGAAGCAGAGAAACAAATATGGATTAATTCAAAGAAAACTTTACATTTACATGATGCTTGAGAAGAATGGGAAGTTTCAACTGTAATGAGGTTCACTAATGCTTTGTAATATTGACCTCAAAGTGATGGTGAGGTAAGTAATGGACAGGGCCCTACACACTGTTGAAAGTTTAATTGACCTGAAGCATTCCATTCCAGCAGAAAAACAAATCTACCTATAGGATACCATCTCTGTCATTAAACTGAAAATCGCATAGTTTCTTTCTGGGCTTTAAAGATATATGATTCCAACGGCCGTATTCCACCTCTCTTCACAGCTCTCATCACTCCTCTCGTGCTTAAACTGAACTGAGACATTGAGCAATAGAGCACAATGCAGGCATTTTGGCCCATGATGTTGAATCGACCATTTATTCTGCTCCAAGATCAATTTATCCCTACTCTCTCAAATAGCTCTCTATTTTTCTTTCATCCATGTGTTTATCTAAAAGCCTCTTAAATCTCACTGACGCATCTACCCTTATCACTACCCAGGCTGTGCATTCCATACACCCACCATTTTCTTTTTAAAAAAAATACTACTTCTGACAATCCCCTAAACTTTTCTGTAATCACCTTAACATTATGCCCCATCATATTAGCCCTTTCTGCCCTGGGAAAATGTTGTTGGCTCTCCATTATCTATACCTCTTATCAGCTTATACGCCTCTATCAATTCACTTCTCCTCCCACTTTGCTCTAAAGAGGAAGGCCCCAGCTCGTTCAACATTCAGTTTGAGTTCACAGGTTATTGATACTATGGAACATGATCTGTTATTGATCTGTTATATTAGTAACCGAATATATGGCAGTGCAGGGAAGGTAACGTGTTAGTACAGCTACTGAAAGCATCTGATTTTTATGGCATTTTAACCAGGTCTATGTATGCCTTCAATAGGAGAAACAAAGAGAAGTATACTCAAGGACCTTGGCTTCCTGCTTCTATTTTAACCAGAGAATTGTATTCAAAGTTAAATTAGCAGTGGCCCACCCACGCTGCCATCCATTGGTCAAGCCACTTTATGGAAGGCTGCAACTAAGGCATAACTAGTCCCAAAGGCAAGGCTTATTCCACCCAGACATTCAGCAGTATGCAATTGTGACAAGACAGCGAAGCCATCGCAGGCCCATATCTATTGAAGGAAAACGGCACCAGCATCACCTACGGCAGGAATTTACGCTTCATGAAGAGCAGTGAACCTTGGACTCCAGGAGCCCAGAGAAAGCACAGATAACTGATAGCAGAACAGGGCAGATAGTTAGCATGATCCACAATGTGTATGAGTAAAACCTTGGATGCCAGGAGCCCTGAAAAGATGCCAGTGACTGACAGCAGAACGATGTGTACAAGTAAAACTATTTGCACTGGGATGCAACTTGTGTCACTTTAGAATTATGGAATCCTAGAGTAATGCGATCTAAACAGGCCCTTCGGCTCAACTGGTCCATACCAACCACAGCATCCTCCCTGCTAGTCCCAGTTGTCTTGTTTGGCCCATAACTCTCCAAGTCTCTCCCTTCCATGTACCCGTCCGAATGCCGGTTAAATGTTGCAGTTGATCCCACTTCAACCACTTCCTTTAGTAGCTTCTTCCGTGTACTCACGGTCCTCTGTGTACAGAAGTTATCCCAATTTCTCTTTTCAATGTTTCCCCTCTTTCTCTTCTATCTGTGACCTCTTATGTTGGACTCTCCAACTCTCCAATAATGACAATCCACCTTATCAATACCCCTTGTGATTTTAAACTTCTGAGGTCACCTCTCATTCTCCAAGGAATAAAGGTCCAGCATGGCCAACCTCTCTGTAACCCAGGCCCTCTAGTCCAAAGAACATCCTCCTAAATCTCTTCTGCACCCTCTCCAACTTGACAGCGTCTTTCCTATAACAGGGTAACCAAAATTGTACAAAATATTCAAAAGTGGTCTCAACAACAATTTATGTAACTGCAAATAAAGCACCGCCCTTAAACTCTACACCATAACTGATGAAGGCTAGCATGCTAAACGCTTTCTTTCACCATCCTGCCTTTCAGTGAACTGACTTGTCAGCGCCTTGCCTTTCATTGTACAAGTTCTACTTCATTTGAATGTCCATCACCTCACATATAACCATATAACAATTACAGCACGGAAACAGGCCATCTCAGCCCTTCTAGTCCGTATCGAATGCTTACTCTCACCTAATCCCACCGAACTGCACTCAGCACATAACCCTCCATTCCTTTCCTGCCCATATACCTATCCATTTTTTATGACAATATCGAACCTGCCTCTACCACTTCTACTGGAACCTTGTTCCACACAGCTACCACTCTCTGAGTAAAGAGGTTCCCCTCGTGTTACCCTTAAACTTTTACCTCCTGAATCTCAACTCATGTCCTCTTGTTTAAATTTCTCCTACTCTCAATGGAAAAAGCCTATCCAAGTCAACTCTATCTATCCCCCCTCATAGTTTTGAAAACCTCTATCAAGTCCCCCTCAAACTTCTACGCTCCAAAGAATAAAGATCTAACTTATTCAACCTTTCTCTGTAACTTAGGTGCTGAAACCCAGGCAACATTCTAGTAAATCTTCTCTGTACTCTATTTTGTTGACATCCTTCCTATAATTCGGTGACCAGAACTGTACACAATACTCCAAATTTGGTCTCACCAATCCCTTGTACAATTAGATAGATAGATAGATAGATAGATAGATAGATAGATAGATAGATAGATAGATAGATAGATAGATAGATAGATAGATAGATAGATAGATAGATAGATAGATAGGATAGATAGATAGGTAGATAGATAGATAGATAGATAGATAGATAGATAGATAGATAGATAGATAGATAGATAGATAGATAGATACTTTATTCATCCCCATGAGGAAATTCAACTTTTTTTTTCCAATGTCCCATACACTTGTTGTAGCAAAACTAATAACATACAATACTTAACTCAGTAAAAAATATGATATGCATCTAAATCACTATCTCAAAAAGCATTAATAATAGCTTTTAAAAAGTTCTTAAGTCCTGGCGGTTGAATTGTAAAGCCTAATGGCATTGGGGAGTATTGACCTCTTCATCCTGTCTGAGGAGCATTGCATCGATAGTAACCTGTCGCTGAAACTGCTTCTCTGTCTCTGGATGGTGCTATGTAGAGGATGTTCAGAGTTTTCCATAATTGACCGTAGCCTACTCAGCGCAATTTTAACATTACATCCCAACTCCTATATCAATGCTCTTATTTATAAAGGCCACCATACCAAAAGTTTTCTTCACCACCCTATCCACGAGATTCCACCTTCAGGGAACTATGCACCATTATTCCTAGATCACCCTGTTCTACTGCATTCCTCAATACCCTATCATTTAACATGTATGTCTAATTTGAATAGTCCTACCAAAATGTAGCACCTCACATTTATCAGCATTAAGCTCCATCTGCCATCTTTCAGCCCACTCTTCTAACTGGCCTAAATCTCTCTGAAAGCTTTGAAAACCTACTTCATTATCCACAACGCCACCTATCTTAGTATCATCTGCATACTTACTAATCCAATTTACCACCCCATCATCCAGATCATTAATGTATATGACAAAAAACATTGGACCCAGTACAGATTCCTGAGGCACACCACTAGTCACTGGCCTCCAACCTGACAAACAGTTATCCAGCACTGCTCTCTGGCATCTCCCATCGAGCTACTGTTGAATCCATTTAACTACTTCAATATTAATACCTAACGAATGAACCTCCCTAACTAACCTTCCGTGCGGAATCTTGTCAAAGGCCTTACTGAAGTCCATATAGGCAACATCCCCTGCTTTACCCTCATCAACTTTCCTCGATACCTCTTCAAAAAAATTTAATAAGATTTGCCAAACATGACCTTCCACGCACAAATCCATGCTGACTACTCCTAATCAGACCCTATCTATCCAGATAATTATATATACCATCTCTAAGAATACTTTCCATTAATTTACCCACCACTGACCTCAAAATTACAGGCCTGTAATTGCTAGGTTTACTCTTAGAAACCTTTTTAAACAATGGAACCACTTGAAAAATTCGCCAATCCTCTGGCACCACCACCTATTGTAATGATATTTGAAATATTTCTGTCAGAGCCCCTGCTATTTCTACACTAACTTCCCTTAAGGTCCTAACAAATATCCTGTCAGGTCCCGGAGACTCATCCACTTTTATATTCCTTAATAGCGCCAGCACTTCCTCTTCTTTAAACAGCTCAGGTATTTGTGAAGTAACGGGAATAGCTGGGTAACAAGGACGGGAGTAACGTAAATAGACCCATTACTCATAAAAGTCATCTGATTGATAAGGTTATTTTTCCCCAGTAAGTGCACACTAATCTGTTTGTGAAATAGGTTGCACTCGTTTGGACGTGGTTATCAACAGTTTGTAATCACTACATAGCTGCTGCCTTGCCCATCATTGTAATGGCCCCACTGTGGACAAATATTTAAGTTTGCTTTATAAAGTTGTTGACTCTGAGACCGGTGCTGCTCCAGGTTGCCGAGGCACAGCTAAATCTGGCGAAAAGGAATGTACAGTGTTCAAAAGATTATTCCAAAATCATTACTTTTTACCAGAGTTCACATGGCCCATCCTGCTGCAGTGTCTTTCCTATAAGCCCACAGCGATTTCTGCCCTCAGCTGTCACGAGAGTTTATAGTCTGACAGTCAATTAGTTCCAAAGTAAACAATAAATTAATGCGATGACACCACCCGATCTGAGCCAGGATTCGGTTCGCGGTTGTTCCCTGGAGCAGATCGATTTGTCGTGAGATACAGTACGTAATCTTTGTCACCGTCTACTGAGCTACAAAATTAAACCTGGATCGAATAGCACATCAGAACCATTGGCTCGAAGGAGTTTTTGTGTCGTTTAGTTCCTGCGCTGTGGAGCAGGGTCTGGAGTTACGTGCTGATGAGTGTGAGTGCAGGCTTATGTGTGTGTTCTCAACTAAATATTGTCCAGAGTATGTTCACTTACTGTTTGGGCCCACAGAATTCCGGTGCTCGGATGCGCTGGAAACAGAATCAGGAGCTCAGCGCAGAGTAAACACGGAGACGGCACTGGGTGGGTAACGTTACGATGTGTTAATGCGCCCCCTTATGACGGCAGGAATTCTAGTGTTTCTACCATTTCATCACTGTCTTTAAAATTGTGTGGATTTGCGGATCAGCCTGATTTTTCTGCACAAGTGAATGTGCTATTCCAGCAAAGACAACAAGTATCTGTCAGTGATATTTAAAATAAAACTTTATGAGTTAAATCTCATTGGCTGTTGATAACAAATGTCTATGTGCACTGTATTGTGCTAATCCGGTATCTATTAATACGGCCACTGATTGTATGTCCGTGGTCTTCTACTGCCGTTGCCCATTCAGTCCAATGTTCGACAAGTTACGCGTCCAGTGTTGCCTCTCTGCACAGTGCAGTAGTTCGTGATTATTTGAGTTACTGTCGCCTTCCTGGCAGATTAAATCAGACCCGTCTTTCTCCACTAATCTCTCATTACCAAGGCATTTTTGCTCTCAGAATTGCCGCTAATTGATTTCTTTTTCCCAGCACCATTCTCCGCAAACGGAGACTGTTGAACTTGGCAAACCCAGGAGTTCTGCAGTTCCTGCGATATTCAAACTGAACGGCCTGGCACCAACAAATATTCCATTCTCAAAGTCATCCAGATCACATTTCACCTCCTTGGTGATGTTTGTTGGAGACAGAACGTACTCTTTACTAAGGAACAGGACACGGAGAGACCCGCTGATAAACCTGTGGGTTTAGTTAATGATTATCACCAGGAGCTGACTGAACATTAACCAGGGTGTGTTCATTACGTACAGAACCCGTAACACAGCCTTACTGGGACAGAGTGGTAACAGAATCTGTACACGGAAAGAAGCTCGATCTACTGACATATAAACATCACAAAGGCATTTAGCCACTTTTGTGAACAGATAAATGAGACTGAGAACGTATTGGGTTGTTCAATCATACAACTGTAGCGAATCGCTTTTGAAAGAATTAATAATTCCCTTCAGCTAATTGCATGCACCGACTTCCTGTGCATGTCCCGCGGGAAACCGGTGTTGTTGGAAATGTTATAGAAAAAGCTGCATTTTCAACCCAGCTCCGAATCATCAGAAAAGGCTCCGGAGGTGCGAGCTTCCCGCATCTCGGAACCGTCCGCGGGCTGCTGCTTCCAACAGCAGGAAGTCGATCCGTCCACACTCGGGGTTTTATTGATCCCTGGCCGAGGGAACTGAGGATTTGCTTTGCTTATTCCTTCACTGGCGGGACCGACACTACCTGTCTATTCTTGAGGACATTTCGTTAGGTAGCTACTGGGTGATGGCGAAATTATTAGAACTACACGCACTGCATATTATAGCGGGGGGGGGGACGTGTAAAGATGTGATGGTTCCATTACAGAGTCGTTGGTGAGACCTGTTGTGGATCACCGTCTTGTGTTGATTCCGTTGTGTCAGAAGTGTGTGGGTAGTTGAGAGATCTTTAACAGGTTTAACAGAGAGAGATCTGCGCGTTGTGAGTTGTCCTGTGAAGAAACGTCCGTGATATTGGCTTCTTTTCAGTGATTGAGAAGAATTTGACATGACCAAAGTATACAGGGTGGTGAATACATTACAGTTTTTTTTATTAGCAATGTACTCGATTGTATCCGTAGTAGTTTGGTAAAATCAGTGGGATATTTGATGAGACATAAAGTATCCTGCGGCGTCTTGACAGGGACGTGGACAAAATAGTTCATGTTGTGGGAGGAACTGAAAGCATTTGAAGACAGTTGAAAGCAGATTATTACAATTATTTCTGTAATCTCTGCAGTGTAACGTTCCTTGAAGGACAAGTGAGCGAGATGTTACTGGTGAGAGGCAGGATTAAGGCGCTGAGATCACAGACAAACCTAGATCGGTCACAGTAAATTCAGCATGTGAACTTTATTAAATCTCCCATCAGCATCCTCTAGCTGGCAAAAATATATCTAGTGATTTTAATGTTAAAGGATGAGCCTATTTAGGAGTGTTTTGAATGTCCCTGTTGTGTCTGCCTCTCTGACTACACATGGCAGATCTTTCCACGGACCCACTGGTCTAGGGGAAAAAAACATCTCTGAGATCCCTGTACTTTCTTCTGATCACTTGTATTAACCATTTCAGCTGGGAATCTGTTCCATGTTTTACTGATTACCTTGCCTTACCAGTATCCATTGTTTCAGTATAATAATACTATGTAAAGTAAAGGAAGGCATTAAAGTAAATTGATATTTAAATTACATATATATATATATATATATATATATGTTAGAAGTAAGGCCTGTAAGTGAGCAGAGGAACCAGTTAACATGACTTGATAAAGTGTTGGGTTGGTTTGTAGTGTAAAGTTTTTTTATATTTAGCAAAATATTTTTCCCTTTGCAGGGCTCCTCTATTTTAAGGCCGTATCTAGTCTTTTTTTGTAACTGGCGGGAGGAATTAAGGAAAACTTTTTTAAACCACTATAATAAAATGGGCAGCTCGCGGAGACCCTTCCGTTTTTTCTCTATGGGGATGCATTTCGGCTTTTTTTAAACCGATTTTCGGGCTTTTTGGGGTGGTGGGAGGATTGGGGTTAGTTTTGATTTACAAGATTAATTGTAAGATTAATTTTAGTTTTTTTTTTGGGGAGGATTTTTTTTCCCATTACGGAGTTCCGGAACATGCTCATTTTGTGTATGGTGGTACTTAGCAGCGCCAGTTTTGATTTACCTGCGCTGGTATGCTTCCATTTATGTGTTAAATAGAATATTCTTTATGGCAAATACACAGATAAATGATGTAAGTTGGAATGTACGTGATTGGAATCATCCTATTAAGCGAAAAAAAGACTTTTAAAATCATTAAGCCGATACAATTTTTGTTCAAGATACGCATATCATAACGGGCGATCTAAATAGATTTTTTAAAATGTGGAAGGGCCTTCAATTTCAAGCTACGTGTCAAAATCAAACAAAGGAAGTATCTATTTTTGTTAAATCTAATACTTTATTCATCCAAGAAGATATTGTGTCAGATATTAATGGTAGATTTTTAATTGTTAAAGGAACAATTTGCAATATAAAAATTCTTCTGGTTAAACTATATAGACCTAATGTAGATGATCCTTCTTTTTTTAAAAAAATGTATTTGCTTTATTGCTGGAGTTAAAAGAATATATGTTGTTAATGGGTGGTGATTTTAACTTTTGTTTAAACCTTTTGATTGACAAGAGTTCAACTAATCAGCGGCTTCCGAGTTGTTCTGCATCACTTATTAATATTTTTCTAATTGATTTTGGCCTGGGTTGAAATTTGGGGACATTTCTATTACAATGGTTGAGATTATTCTTTTTTTTCTCACGTTCACAAAAATATTCGAGAATCGATTACTTCCTAGTTGATCCCCGATTTTAGTCCAAAGTCCAGAAATGTGAATATGATGCTATAGTCATTTCGGATCATGCGCCTTTAAGTTTAGCTGTTGAATTGAATGATGCCTTGGCGTTTTCCAGAAAATTTATTACCAAGTCCAGACTTTGTCAAATTTGTTGAGACTCAGATAAAAGATTTTTTTTTTCTTTTTAACAATACGGGAGATGTTTCAAAATTGATTATATGGGATACATTTACATCATATCTGCGCTGTCAGATAACTTCCTGCTCAGCTAAGCTTAAGAAACAGACAAAAACAGAGTTAGATGTGATTTCAAAACAAATTAAAGACTTAGATAATATTTATGCAGTCTGTCCTAACATTGATTTATTTAAACAAAGAGTTGAACTCCAATCACAATGTAATTTATTATTAACTTATCCGATTGAAAGGATTTTACTTAAATTGATAAGTCAATTTTATGTGTTTAGAGATAAAAATAACAATCTATTAGCATCTCAATTAAAAGCAGCTGGAGCTAAAAGAGAAATTTTAAAAATTCGTCAGGGAGATGGTAGTTTAGTATGCAATTATGAAAATATTACTAAAAAAATTCAAGACTTTTATATTGAACTTTACAAATCTCAGTTTCCAGCTGATTCCTCTAAAATGGATATGGTTCTACAAAAGATTGATTTTCCTCAAATTTCTGCTGAGGATCAACAAAATCTTGATGCTTCTATTACTGAAAGGGAAATTTAGAATGCTAATTTTTCATTGCAATCTCATTAAGCTCCTGGACTGGATGGGTATTCTGTAGGATTTTGTAAAAATTTGAAAAATTGCTCTCTTCATATATGTTGGAAACACTTAAAGATTCTTTTTTGATAGGAGAGTTACCTCGCACATTTTATAAAGCTTCTATTTCTTTAATTCTTAAGAAAGATAAAGATTATACTGACTGTGCTTCATATAGACCTAGTTCATTATTAAATGTGGATGCTAAAATTCTCTCAAAAATATTTGCTAACTGGATGGAAATGCTTCAGCTATAATTATTTCTCAAGATCAAACAGGTTTTATAAGGCTTAAATTTCCAGCATCCGCAGATTTTCTCGTGTTTAGGTTTAATAAAGGGCCGTTATTCCTTTTCTAATGCCCGAAGATTGTTAAATGTTATAGATTCATCCTTCTTTAAGGTTTCTCAATGTGTCGTGTCTCTTGATGCTGAAAAGGCATTTGATAGAAATGAATGGAGATACTTTTTTAATGTTTTAGAGAAATTCGGCTTTGGTATTAATTTTAATAAGTGGATTAGAATGATATATAAAAGCCCTATTGCTACTGTTATTACTAGCACTTGCAGATCTTTTTTTCGGCTTTCATTGGGTATGAGACAAGGATGTCCGTTATATCCTTTGTTATCTACTTCGATGCTGGAACCCTTGGCTATTGCACTTCGTAAAGCTAAAGATATTCATGGAATTTTTATAAGTGGGACTGTTCATAAGATCTCTCTTTATGCTGACGATCTTTTAGTTTATATTTTGAATCCTGAATAATCCATTCCTAGCTTATTGAAACTATTAAATGATTCTGGAAAGTTTTCAGGATATAAACTAAGCCTTCATAAAAGTGAATTATTTCCTCTAAATGATCCTGCTTCTATATATGATGACATTCCTTTCAGAGTTACGGACATTTAAATATTTAGGTATTATTATCACTAAAATTATAATTATCTTTATAAAGCTAATTTGGTTCCTTTAGTGGATTTTATGAAGCAATTATTTTGTATATGGAGTCCACTTACACTTTCGTTAGTCGGTCGAATTTATGCAATTAAAATTATGATTTTACCAAAATTTTTACATGTATTTCAAAATATCCCTTTTTTAACTAAGAAGTTCTACGATCAAGTTGATTCCATTATTTCAACTTTTGTTTGGAATAATGCAAAAACGAAGAATTGCTGAATATCATTTCCAAAAATTTTAAAAAAGATGCAAGTCTTGCTTTGCCTTATTTAAGAACGTATTATTGGGCTGTTAATATACGTTAGATGTGCTTTTGGCTATATGGGGCTGATAAAGATGAACCTTGGGCTGATTTGGAATTGAATGCTGTGAAACAGTTTCATTTAACCTCATTATTAGGAAATTCTTTGTCTGTACAACTGGTCAAGATTACTAATTTAAGTTTATATCCTGTGATTAAGCAGTCATTACAAATTTGGTTCCAGTTTCGTAATTTTTTAATCTTCAAAAAGTTAAACTTTTTAATTTAATTTATTGAAATTATTTAATTAAACCTTCATTAAGAGATCCTACTTTTTTTTTGGAGGAACAAAGGGGTTTGTTCCTCCACGGATTTGTTCCAAGATGGCTGACTGATGTCTTTTCAGAAATTAGAAACTAAATACTCTCTATCATATTCACATTTCTTGTAATATCTTCAGGTCAGTCACTTCTTACAAAAATACTAAAGTACTTTTCCATATATAGAAGATTCTGACCTGTTAGATAATGTTTTTAAAATGAATCCTTTAGTGAAGGGTTTTATTGGGGAAATGTATAATTTATTGTTACAACAACACAATTACCCTTCACTTAAGATTAAGCAAGATTGGGAGAGAAAGCTTAACATGACCTTGATAACAGAAGATTGATTGCGGATTTTGAAGTTGGTTAACTCTTCTTCGATTTGTGCCAGTCACTCTTTAATTCAATTTAAAATTGTACATCTTTACTATTTGACAAAGGAGAGACTGTCTGAAATGTTTCCTAATGTTGATAGTCAGTGTGACAGATGTATAACCGAGACAGCCACATTGACACATATATTTTGCTCGTGTTTTGTATTGAAACGTTTTTGGAAATCTATTTTCTCTACAATTTCAAAAGCTTTAAAATTAATTTACCGCCTAATAAATTGACAGTTTTATTTGGTATAATCCCTCAATATATTCATGGTATTCCTCCATCAGACGGACATGTAATTGCATTCGTTACATTATTGGCCAGAAGGGCTGTTTTGCTGAAATAGAAAGATGCTTTTACACTTACTTTGATACAATGGTTTCTTCAAGTGATGCTATGTCTTAGTTTGGAAAAAAAATAGAAGTCGAACTTTTGATCCTCGATTCGATTTTGAGAAAAGGTGGGATTCATTCGCCGCTACTATTATCTGATTTGAGTTAATTAATATGCTTTCCTTCCAATTTTTCTTTAAATGGATTTGAGTTGGCGGATTGATGGGTTCTTTTTTATGGAAGATCGTATGATGTATAGCTCTGGGGTGTGCTCTCAATGGGTTTTCTTTTTGGCTTTGTTTTAGTTCGTAGGGTTTTTGTTTAGTTAGCAGCGGTTCTTTTTTTCTTCTTTATCTTTATAGAAATATTCTTAACACTTTACTGTTCTTATTATTTTTGATAAATTGCTTAGCTTTGTTAATCAGTTATTTGCTAATTTAATTCCTAATTGCACATTATGACATATTGACTTACTGTACCTTTTTGTCAATCTTCAATAATAATTAGTAAACAGATTTTAAAATGAAAAAGAAAATTTAAAGGGATTTTCAGCACACAGTAAAGGGAATCAGCTCAGCTATTTGTAAAGTATGTGTGAGGGTGGGGAAACACACCAACGTGAGGAAAGTAAACAGACCCATTATTCAGAATTTTATCTGTTTGATCAGTTTACTTATTTCCAGTAAGTGAACACTAATTTGAAGGTGAAATACATTCTTATCCTGTTGTACTCTTTAGCGAGTGGTTATCTCCAGATTGTAATGTGGACACAGCTGCTGCCTTGCCCGTTATTGGAATGGTCCCATAGAGGACAAATATTGAAGTTTGCTTTATAAAAGAGCTAACTCTGAGATCAGTGGAGGTCCAGGCAGTGGGAAAACAGTTAAATCTGGTGAAATTGAAGATCCAATGTTGAAAAGAAAATATTATTCCAAAATCATAACTTTTCACCGGAGTTGACAGTTCCTGTTCTGCTGCTGTGTTTTTCCAGTAAACCCACAATGGTCTTTGCCTCCAGCTGTCGCTACGATTTATAATCTGAAAATAAATTGATCCCCATGCATACAATAAATTAATGCCAAACAAGAGAAAATCTGCAAATGCTGGAAATACAAGCAACAGACACAAAACGCTGGAGGAACTCAGTAGGCCAAGCAGCATCTACGGAAAAGAGTACAGTCGAAGTTTCTGGCCAAGACCCTTCATCAGGACTGGAGAAAGAAAAAAGATGATAGGTCAGAGCTAGAAGGAGGGGGAGGGGAGTAGAGGAAGTCGCGGAAAATGATAGGTGAAACCGGGAGGGGGAGGGATTAAGTAAAGTGCTGGGAAATTGGTGAAACAGATACAGGGCTGACGAAGTGGGAATCTGATAGGAGAGGACAGAAGGCCTGGAAAAAGAAAAGCAGGGAAGAGCACCCGAAGGAGACGATGGGCAGGCAAGTAGATAAGGCCAGAGAGAGAGAGAGAGGATTGGGGAATGGTGAAGGGGGGGGGGCGGTATTACCTGAAGTCTGAGAAATCGATGTTCATGCTATCAGGTTATAGGCGACTCAGACGTAACATGAGGTGTTGCTCCTCCAGTCTGAGTGTCGCTTCACCACAGCAGTGCGGAGACCAGGAATCGACATGTTGGACTGGGAATGGGAAGTGGAATTAAAATGGCTGGCCACTGGGAGATTCCGCTTTTTTTTCTGGCGGTCAAAGTGTCGGTGTTCCGCAAAGTGGTGCTGCCGAAGGGTCTCGGCCCAAAACGTCGACTGTCCTGTTTTCCATAGATGTCGCCTGGCCTACTGAGTTTCCCCAGCATTCTGAGCGTGTTGCGATGAATTAGTGTGATGACACCGACTGAACGGAGCCGGGATGCGGGTCGCGGTTGCTCCCTGGAGCGGATCGAGTTGTGGACAGATACTGGATGTAATCTGTGTCACCGTGCACTGAGGGACAATAGGAAGCCTGGACCGAATAGCACAATAGAATAATTTGCTTCAATCAGCTTTTATAACCATAGAACAATTACAGCAGGATCAGGCCATCTTGGCCCTTCTAGTCCGTGCCGAACGCTTACCCTCAGCTCGTCCCACCTAACGCAATCTGTGTATCTGTCACTCTCTCTCTCTCTCTGTATCTCTCTCTCTACGTATCTCCCTCTCTCTGTGTATCTCCCTCTCTGTGTGTGTGTCTCTCTCTGTATCTCCCTTTCTCTGTGTATCTCTGTGTGTGTATCTCTCTCTCTCTGCCTCCCTCTGTATATAGCTTTCTTTGTAACTCTCTCTGTGTATCTCTCTGTATCTCTGTATCTCCCTCTCTCTCTGACAATAGACAATAGACAATAGGTGCAGAAGTAGACCATTCTGTCCTTCGAGCCTGCACCGCCATTCAGAGACCATGGCTGATCATCTACTATCAATACCCGGTTCCTGCTTTGTCCCCATATCCCTTGATTTCACTATCCATAAGATACTTATCTAGCTCCATCTTGAAAGCATCCAGAGAATTGGCCTCCACTGCCTTCCGAGGCTATTCTATTGGAGTTCTTCGAGGATGTAACCAGGAAGTTAGACAAGGGAGATCTAGTGGATGTAGTGTACCTCGATTTTCAGAAGGCATTTGATAAGGTCCCACATAGGAGATTGGTGGGTAAAATCAGAGCTCATGGCATTGGGGGGAAAATATTGACATGGATAGAAAACTGGTTGGCAGATAGAAAGCAAAGGGTAACGGTGAATGGGTGTTTCTCGGAATGGCAGGTGGTGACTAGTGGGGTGCCACAGGGCTCGGTATTGGGACCACAGCTGTTTACGATTTACATCAACGATTTAGATGAGGGCATTGAGATAACATCAGCAAGTTTGCTGATGGTACTAAGCTGGGTGGCAGTGTGACATGTGATGAGGATGTTAGGAGAATTCAGAGTGACTTGGATAGGCTGAGTGAGTGGGCAGATACTTGGCAGATGATGTTTAATGTGAATAAGTGTGAGGTCATCCACTTTGGGAGTAAGAACAGGAAGGCAGATTATTATATGAACGGTGTAGAGTTAGGTAAGGGAGAAATACAAAGAGATCTAGGAGTCCTTGTTCATCAGTATCTCTCTCTCTCTGTATCTCTCACTCTCTGTGTCTTCTTCTCTCTGTGTATCTCTTTCTCTGTGCATCTCTCTCTGTATCTCTCTCTGTGTATCTCTCTCTGTATCTCTCTCTTTCTCTGTATCTCCCTCTCTCTGTGTATCTTTCTGTATCTCTCTCTCTCTCTCTCTCTCTCTCTCTCTCTCTGTACCTCCACTCTATGTATCTCTCTCTTTCTGTATCTCTCTCTGTTTATCTCCCTCTCTCTGTGTATTCTCTGTGTATCTCTCTCTCTGTGTATCTCTATCTCTGTGTGTATCTCCCTCTCGCTGTCTCTCTCTGCCTCTCTGCCTCCGTGCCTCTCTCCGTGTCTCTGTGGATTTCTGTCTGTATGTCTCTGTATGGCTCTGTATGTGTGTGTATGTTTGTTTCTCTATGTCTGACTCGCTCTGCTTATTTTCTCTCTCCTTTCGTGCCAATTATTGCTTTTTTTCAGAAGCGAGTAAATTCTATCCCTTACAAACATTTTCCCGCAATTTAGCTGCCATTGAGGAAAGTGCATTGAGCTCCAATTTCGTGACTTGCCTGAGTTTCCCCTTCTCAAGCATAGGGCCGGCACAGTCTGTTTTGACGGGTATAATAGCACAGAACAGGGCAGGTTGCAATTCAAATAAGGATTAGGAGATCGATACTGGACCATGTGGGTTTTCCTGTGAGGGAGCCTCTGTGATCTTGGCTTGTTTTCATACATTTAGAACTTTTCCGGTTAGAAATAGTTACATAATGTGGTGTTAGATGAATGAGTGGAGACTGGATTGTAGACATGACATATTGTATATGTGGCAGATTATACGCACGACAGATTGTATACATGGCGGATTGTATACTTGACGGATTGTGTACAAGACAGATTGTGTCCATGACGGATAGCATACATAACACACTTTGTACATAACAGATTTTATACATGACAGGTTGTATACAGTACATGGCGTATTTTGTAAATGACAGATTGTATATATGACAGATTGTATACACGACAGACTGTATACATGACAGGTTCTATATATGTTGATGCAGCATAAAAGAACCCACGGAGTTTTTACAGGGATGCAGAGAAAATGGTTTCTGTTCCGGTGGGGGTTGGGGCGGGGTGGGAACTCAAAATGGGCACCAACAGTTGAAGTCAGATGAAATGCATTTGTCCCTCGCCTAGAGTCTAGTACGTCATTTGAATGATCGTCCTCCACGTTCAGGAAAAACAGAGTCTTTGTAATCCTGCAGTGTAATGGCGCTTGATGCACACGTGAGTGAGATGTTACAGGATTGAGGCGCTGAGATCACCGACAGATCTGCGATGGTCACAGTGAATGCGGAATATGAATGTAATTAGATCTCCCATCTGCATCCTCTGGCTGACAAAAACACATCCAGTGAATTTAATGTTAAAGGGGTTTTCATCATTCTGTAAGGAGAAACAGCTCAGGTATTTGTAAAGTAAAGATGAGAGCGGGGAAACACGCCGACCGTAGTAACGTAAATAGACCCATCAGTCATGAAAGTCATCTGATTGATAAGATTATTTATTTCCAGTAAATGAACAAGAATCTGAAGGTGAAATCCATTATTATCTTGCTGTACTCTTTTGGACCTAGTTATCTCCAGTTTGTTATCTCCACACAGTTGCTGCCTTGCCCGTTTATGTAATGGCCCCATTCTGGACAAATATTTCAGATTGCTTTATAAAGTTGTTGACTCTGAGATCAGTGCTGCTCCAGGCTGCCGGGGCATAGTTAAATCTTGTGAAAGGGAATGTCCTGTGTTCAAAAGAAAAAATGATTCCAAAATCATATCTTTTCACCAGAGTTCACATGGCCTGTCCTGCTACTGTGTCTTTCCTATAAGCCCACAGCGATTTCTGCCCTCAGCTGTCACTGAAGTTTATAGTCTGACAGTAAATTGGATCCAAAGTAAACAATAATTTAATGCGATGACACGACCCGATCTGAGCCAGGATTCGGGTCGCGGTTGCTCCCTGGAGCAGATCGATTTGTCGTGAGATACAGTATGTAATCTTTGTCACCGTCTACTGAGGTACAAAATTAAGCCTGGATCGAACAGCACATCAGAACCATTCGCTCGAAGGAGTTTTTGTGTCGTTTAGTTATTGCGCGGTGGAGCAGGATGTGGAGTTACGTGCTGATGAGTGTGACGTCCAGGTTTATGTGTGTGTTCTCAACTAAATATTGGCCAGAGTGTGTTCACTTACTGTTTGGGTCCACAGAATTCCGGTGCTCGGATTCGCTGGTAACAGAATCAGGAGCTCAGCACAGAGTAAACACAGAGACTGTACTGAGTGGGCAACGTTACGATGCGTTAATACGCCCCCTTGTGACGGCAGGAATTCTAGTGTTTCTACCATTTCTTTACTGTTTTTCAAACTGTGTGGCTTTGCGGATCCGCCTGATTTTTCTGCAGGAGTGAGTGTGCTATTTTAGTAAAGACAGCAAGTATCAGTCAGTGATATTTAAAATAAAACTTGCTGAATTAAATCTCATAGGCTGTTGATAACAAATCTCTATAGGCACTGTATTGTGCTCCTCCTGTACCTGATAATGCGGCCTCTGATTGTACATCCGTGGTCTTCTACTGCCGTAGCCCGTCCAATTCAATGTTCGACACGTTACGCGTCCAGTGATGCCTCTCTGCACAGTGCAGTAGTTCGTGATTATTTGAGTTACTGTCGTCTTCCTGGCAGATTGAATCAGTCCCGCCTTTCTCCACCGATCTCTCTCATTACTAAGACGATTTTTCTCTCTCATAATTGCCGCTGCCTGAATTTTTCCCAGCACCATTCTCCGAAAAACTGATACTGTTGAACTTGACAATCCCAGGAATTCTGCAGTTCCTGCGATATTCAAACTGAACCGTCTGGCACCAACAAACATTCCACTCTCAAAGTCATCGAGATCGCATTTCACCTCCATGGTGATGTTTGTTGGAAACAGAACGTACCCTGTACAGGATACGGAGAGACCCGCTGATAAAGATGTGAGTTTAGTTAATGATTATCACCAGGAGCTGACTGAACATTAACCAGGGTGTATTCATTACTTACAGAACCCGTAACACAGCATTACTGGGACAGGGTGGTAACAGAACCTGGAGCCGATATACAAGGTAAGAAGCTCTATATACTGATATATAAACATCACAAAGGCAGTCACCCAGTTTTATGAGCACGAATGGGATTGATAACGTATTGTGCTGATCGATATCAGAACTGTGGCGAATCGCTTTTAAGTGAATCAATAATTCCCTTCAGCTAATTGATTGCATCGACTTCCTGTGCATTTCCCGCGGGTAACCGGTGCAGTTGGGGGTGTTATTGGAATCGCCGCACTTTCAACCCGGCTCCGAATCAACAGCAAGTGCTCGTGGGGTGCGAGCTTCCCGCATCTCGGAACGGTCCCCGGGCTACTGCTTGCAACAGCAGGAGGCCGGTCCGTCCACACTCGGGGCTTTACCGATCTCTGACCGAGGGAACTGAGGATTCGCTTTGTTTATTCCCTCAGTGGCGGGACCGAGACTATCTGTCCATCCTAGACGGCATCGCGGTGTGTGGTCAAAAGTATGGAACCACCCACATTGCAGATTACTAGCCGGGGCGCGGGGTGGTCGTGGGGGAAGGCGGTGTAAGGAGTTGATGGTTCCATTATATAGACAGTTGGTGAGACCTGTTGTGGTTCACAGTCTGCAGTGTTGTTTCCCTTCTGTCAGATGTTAGTGGGTAGGTGGGAGATCAAAAGAAGGTTCAGCAGACAGATATCTGCCCCCATGAGTTTTTCTATGAAGAATCTGTTGTGATCTTCACCTGTGGCGTTACAATAAACATGGGTGACCTGCTTGTATACATTACAGTTTTGTAATAACAATGCACTTGATTACATCCGCGGTAATTTGGTAAAATGAGTGGGAACTTCGATGGGACATAAAGTATGCCGCGGAGCTTGACAGGGACGTGGACAAAATAGTTCCTGTTGTGTGAGGATCTGAAACCAGGCACCGCCAGTTGAAGACAGTTGAGATGTTTTCTCTCTCTCTGTGGGTCTAGTGTGTCATGGGAATGACCGTCCTCAGTATTCAGGAGAAGGAGAGTCTTTCAGTTAATATTGTAATCCTGCAGTGTAGTGGCCCTTGATACACAAATGAGTGAGATGTTACAGGTGAGAGGCAGGATTGATGAGCCGAGATCACAGTCTGATCTGCGTTGGTCACAGTGAATGCGGAATGCCAATGTAATTAAATCTCCCATCAGCAACTTCTGGCTGACAAAAACACATATCAATGGGCACTGTACTGTGCACGTCCCGTACCTAATACTGCGGCCACTGATTGTATGTCCGTGGTTTTCTACATTTGTAACCCGTCCATTTCAATGTTCGACATGTGACACGTCCAATGACGCCTCTATGCACAATGCATTTGCAGCGTGGTTATTTGAGTTACTGTCGTCTTCCCGGCAGATTGAACCAATCTCACTTTTCTCATTCGATCTCTCTCATTAACAAGGCGTTTTCGCTCTCAGAACCGCCGCTCACTGATCTCCTTCCGCGCCATTCTCCGCAAAACTGAGACTGTTGAACGGGACAATCCCAGGAGTTCAGCAGTTCCTGAGATATTTAAACTGCACCCTCTGGCACCGACAAACATTCCACTCTCAAAATCACTGAGATCACATTTCATCTCCATGGTGATGTTTGTTTGGAGACAGAACGTACCCTGTGCTAAGGAACAGGACGCGGAGAGACCCGCTGGTAACGCTGTGGGTTTAGTTAATGATTATCACCAGGAGCTGACTGAACATTAACCAGGGTGTGTTCATTACTTACAGAACCCGTAACACAGCTACTGGGACATGGTGGTAACAGAACCTGGAGCCGCTGTCCACGGTAAGAAACAGTATATACTGAAATATAAACATCACAAAGGCAGTCAGACACTTAAATGAGACTGAGAGCTTATTCGGTTCTTCAACAATTGAACTATAGCTAATCACTTTTGAAGGAATTAATAATTCCCTTCAGCTAATTGAATGCATCGACTTCCTGTGCATGTCCCGCGGGAAACCGGGGCAGTTGGAGGTGTTATCGGAAACGCCGCAACTTTCAACCCAGCTCCGAATCATCAGCAAAGGCTCGGGAGGTGCGAGATTCCCGTATCTCGGAAGTGACCCCGGGCTACTGCTTGCAACAGCAGGAAGCCAGTCCAACCACACTCGGAGATTTACTGATCCCTGACTGGGGGAACTGAGGATTCGCTTTGCTTATTCCATCGCAGGCGGAATCGACACTATCTGTCTGCCCTTTACGACATTTCGGTAGGTAGCTGCTGGGAGAGGGTGAAATTATGAGAACTACTCACACTGCAGTTTATAGCGGGGGAGGGGGTCGGAGGGAAGGGTGTAAAGAGTTGATGGTTCCATTATCTAGTCGGTTGATGAGACCTGTTGTGGATCAGCGCCTGCAGTGTTGATTCCCTTCTGTCAGAAGTGTGTGGGAAGGTGGGAGATTGCACATTTAAACAGAGGCGTAACGTAAAGAATTTTGCTTCTCATGTATATGAGGGATGTAAGTAATGAAGTTAATACAATTGGATATGCACAAACACAGATTCGAACAAAAATACAATAGAGGGACCGAGATCAGGATGGAAACGGTAAAATGAGCACGTTGCTAATGTACAAACACGAGAAAATCTGAAGTTGTTGGCAATCCCGGGCAACACCAGGAAATCTAGGAAAAGAAGGTTTAACACAGAGACATCTGCACCTTGTGAGTTGTCCTGTGAGGAAACGTCTGTGATCTTGGCTTTTTTCAGTGATTGAGAAGAATTCGACATGACCTAAGTTTTCACGGTGGTGTACCTGATTGTATCCGTTGTAGTTTGGTAAAATCACTGGGATATTTGATGAAAAATGAAGTATCCTGCGGCGTCTTGACAGGGACGTCGACAAAATAGTTCCTGTTCTGGGAGGAACTGAAAGCAGTTGAAGACAGTCTCCCCCATTGTCTCCTCTCATTCTCTCCCCCCATTCTCTCCCCCTCTCTCCCCCCTCCCGCTTTCTCCCCCTCTCCCTCACCCCTCCCTCGAATGGCCTCCTCAACATTCAGCAGAAGCAGATTGTTACAATTAATTATGTAATCTCTGCATTGTAACTATCACTGCCAGGTGCTTGTCTGTTTCCCTTAATGCACACAGAAAAAGAGCAGTCATGTCCGTAATGCTACACAGTTTTAAAGATGAAATTGAACAGGTAGAAACACTGGAAATCCTCTCTTGACGAGGGATGTATTGAACACCACAACGTTCCCCACCCAGTACGGTCTCTGTGTGTACTTGGTGCTGAGCTTCTGTTTCTGTTCCAGCGAATCCGAGTATCTGAACTTTGTGGGTCCAGACAGTAAGTGAACACACCGTCAGCGAGATTCAGTTGATAACACACATATAAACCCGGGCTTCACATCAGTCAGCATGTAATTCCACACCCTGCTCCACAGCACATTAAGTAAATGACACAAAAGCTGATTCAAGCAAATGATTCTATTGTGCTGTTCGGTAAGTTCGCAGAATGCACAACATTAGTAGTTGCAGTTCACAGAGAAGATTATCGTAGCATATATAGGATCTAAATGGACAGGGGGTGTTAAACAGATTGCAAAACCAACCCGAGCTGCAACGGATTCATGCAGATGTTGGGGATTATGTCGAAGAAACAGCCAGAGGAAGTGGATGAGACAGGCGCAGTCGCATAATTCAAAAGGCAGCTGGGATGTGTAGATGGAGTGAAAAGGCCAGAAGGGAAATGGGCCCATCACAGGAAATTGTGACCATCTCAGTGGGCACTGTGGTTGGCATTGTCTCGTTGGGCCGAACGCTCTGAATTTGGACTCTATTGCTCTGTGAGTTTGTCAGTAGATGCGCCAGCGCCAGGTATCAGCGGAAAGACATAGACATCGTGTGGAAGGTGTTGTTAATGGGGAATGTTTGGTACCCAAGCCAACTGCTTCTCTGATACAGGGGATGGAAATACTGTCATATTTGCAAAGTAATCGTACTCTCTCTGACTCACTGTCTGCGTGTTGTGTAATTCACGGCATCACCAGCAGGTGGAGCTTTCCAGAACCGGGACCAGGATGTAAACAAGACGACGACGATCAACAATAGTCAGTCAGAATCAGAATGGACAAAGGTATGATACGTTGGGATTTTTGAATTAAACTTTTATCGCGTTTGTACACAGTAGTTCAGATGAAGAAACTGACACAGGTGTTAACAGGGCATAGAAAAGTTTCATCAGGCAGTGTCACTGATCCCACTGGTCAAGCAGCCTTGAGTAATTGATCAACCTAACAGTTCCAGCGCAGGGACCTGACACCAGTAATGGTCGAATGACTCCGCTCACCAGGCAAAGCTTCAGCTGAGTGTCAGGAACAGGGGCTCCTGAATCAGGTGGTTGTGAGTGAAACACAGACGGGAGTGCGACAGCGGTCTTGTTGTTTATGTAAATGTTCAGGGTCAGGGTTCGTTTCACCTCAAGGCAGGCCCTGATGTGTAAGACGTCGCCAACTTTCATTTATAAAACTTAACGCCAGATGATAGGAACATATCCAGGATTTCAGAGATTGTGTGTTAACATAGCATTTCAGGGTTTGGAAGGAAAGCTATCAAGAATCCTCGGTTTTTATTGGCTGCTGTGCAAAAGGGAAGAGGGGTTTTTCCGAAATCTGTTTTCTGTAGCAGAGCGGAGATCATTGCCCGTGGTGAGAATGGCTGAGGATCAGGAGGCAGCTCATTGTAGATACATTTGTGGTCTGCTTCGGAATTTTAACACCCCAGCGAAAATCTGGGATGTGGAGAAACGGTGAACGTGAAATTCTAAATACTTCCCTCTTGAGATGATCTTCTACCTGAATTAAAATTCTCAGGATCTCTGCTGGGAAACCTGGTATAACCAATGACTAAATGTCTCTGTCAGCTATAGAAATTGTGATTGTGCTCAAATCTGTGATTCCAGGTGGAATAAAAAGATATTGCAGCCTGGAAACGGGTCCTTCTGCCCATCTAATTCATGCTGATCTAAATGTCTGAGCTTGCTCTGTTTCCCTGCAGTTTTCCCAAATTTCCCTTGTAAACTTCTTCTACCCCTTTTCCTGCCCACATGCTCTCAATTTTGTAATTTTATTTGTGTTTGCGGCCTCCTCTGGATGCAGGTAATTTATACCCATCAGCCACCACGTGCAAAAAGGCCCCTTTGGTCCCTTTGAAATCTCCGACATCGAGTCTGAGACTCCTCTACTCTGGGAAAAAGACTGTGAATATCTACCTCATCTGCACCTCTGATTACTGTATGTGTGTGCGTAATGTCACTCTTCAAGCTCCTGAGTTCCAGGGCAAACTGTCCCAGCCGAACCATATAACACAAATAACAACACCCTAGTCCAGTCCCGTAGTGGTCATTCTCAACTATACACTTTCTAGTTTAATCACCTCCATCCTATAGATTAGCAACTACAACTTCACGCAAAGCTCTCTAAGCGAGAATTTGCCGATGACTTGCATAATTGTTACATGACGATCATCAGGCGGGGGATAAGATGGCAACCAGGAGAGCGGTCAGCATAGATCTCAAGGTAATGGTCAGCCTGCGACCCAGGGAACCGAACGATGTGCGTCTGAAGGGAATGGTCAGTCTGTGACGAAGGGGACTGGACATCGTGTTGTAAAGTGATTGGGGAATGTGTGATCCAGCAGACTGGACCATGTGTAATCTCGTGGATGGTCTGACACAGACTACTGGACAGTTAGTGACCCAGGAGAGACCAGCTTGTGGAAAGATTATCACAGTGATATTTCCCAGTATCACCGGACACCGTTGCATGAAAATCCCGTGTCCATCCGTGTGTTCAACTGCTGTGAGTTCAGTGATCAGTATTATTGTGTCTACCCTGTTACTTTACTGAGAGTGAATGTGTCCAGTGACCGACTTATTGGGATGGTCACCTGGCAAGATGTACGGTTCACATTACCGAGCACAGTTCCACTCAAAATCTGGTCAGCCAGAGTCTCTGCTCCATTACAGTTGGAATTAGTTTTGCTCAGCTCTATATCATACTCGTATAACCTACAATTCACCACTTATTTCAGGTGGGATATTGAATCGAATAGGGAAAGTACTGAAGAGGGTTTTACCAGGCGGATCATCGAGGGAAGATGATCTGGACACGGGAAGCAAGGTACCAAAGCAGGATCAGATTGAGAGCAACGTCACATTGGAATGCGATCCGGCCGCAGCAGAATTGGAGCAAATTCAGCCTAGAGACAGTGGCGTCAGAGACATCGGTCAGGACCCTGGAACCAGCACAAGTGAGGCGACTGCCTGTCAACCCAGAGACAGTGACGTCAGAGACACTGGTCAGGACCCTGGGACCAGCACAAGTGATGCGACTGCCTGTCAACCTAGAGACAGTGACGTCAGAGACACTGGTCAGGACCCTGGAACTAGCACAAGTGAGGCGACCGCCTGTCAGCTCGGAAGCTCATTGAACATGCAATTGTCAAGTGCCCAACAAGGATCAGGTGAGTGAAATATGAGGGTGATGGGTTCGCAGAATGTGGCAGGGAGGAGGGTAAATGTGATTCCTTGTTGGAGGGTTGGTCAGAGGAGAGGGGGAATGTGTGGGTGTGGTACATGTGGTGTAGTGGGGCACCTGTTACCCCACTACAGAAAATGTACTACCTGCTCTGAGGATTTCCAGGATGTCTATTGGAGGAAACGCAGCTGTCCGGATAAGGAGAGTATTTCCGGGATGTGAATCAGGGGAAATGTATTCACCAGGATGGAGACAGTATCTCTGGGAAGCGAATATTACCGACAGTCCCAACATTTATCGCCCATCCAAAACTGAAATAGGTGAGTGGGTCGGGTGGGGGAATGGACTGGTTTGCATTAAATGTGATCCTTCTGGTAACCTAATGCCTAGGACATTGTTGGGTAGGTTTTAAGGCCAGTGTTGGAGATGGGAAATTTATACTATTTTGTATCTGTAGGCAGGTTCAAGGCACGTTTTTTGTTGAGTTGGGTGAGAGCGGTGGAGATGAGAGATATCTGAGTTTAAGCCAACATTTTCCTTTATATATTCACAGAGCCAGAGTTTACGATCTCCGACCTCCTGGCAGAGGGGGAGGAATATCGACTGTACCAACTGACAAAGTTCTATGGAGACAGACTCAAACAAGCGATTGAAGAAAAGGTTGAAAGACTCGGTTGGATGTTAACAGAGGAGGGACAGTTCAGTCGAGAAGAAAATGAGGTGAGTGTATTTAGTGTATTGTCACTGAACTGATGGTATCAGAGGGAATAGTGATCAGTATTAATCTCCTACACGTTCCAGGAGTTCTACATGGGAATGGAGACTTTGATCTCTGACTTGTCTCTCGCAGATCTGGTTTCAGCTGTTAAGGTGGGGAGCACTGGGAACTGCAGGTTCAGCGTCACCTTTTCCTCTCACACCTGCTGTATTTATCAATGTGATATAAGAGCATTGGCTGCATATCTGGACTTTGAATAGGCATTCAGTCTGAAACTGATTTCAAATCTTGGCTGAACCGTCGGGAAGATTCACATCACCTCATTAATCCAGGATGAATATTAAACTATCAATTGTGCCAACTGGCTTCACAGTGGTACTTTAGGGAAGGAAACCTGCCAACCATATCTTATCTTTTTATCATCTGCGTCCAAATGCCCCGAAACCTTTTCCTCAATTATCGACATCTTCCCGAATGCTGATCAAACTAACTGGCCTATAATTTAAAATGGTCGGTTCTCCGAAACCATTCCAGAATCTAGTGATTCTTGAGCGATCATTACTAATGTCAGCACAATCTCTTCAGCCTCCTCTTTCAGAAGCAACCGGGTGCAGTTGATCTGGACTCATCTATCTTCAGATCTTTCAGCTTCCCAAGCGCCTACTCCTTAATAATTGCAGATACACTCACTTCTGCCCCCTGACATTCTCAAATATCTGGCACGTTCTAGTGTTTTATACAGTGAAGACTGACGCAAAATACTGACTAATAACTTCCGCCATTTCCTTGTCTCCTGTCAGTAACTCTGCACTGTTATTTTTCAGTGGTCCAATATCCACTTTCCTCTCTTTCACTCTTCATTTATCAGGCGGACCTCTCGCAAGCCTAACTTCATATTTCATATTTTGTCTACTTACGGCATTTTAATTGCCTTCTGTTGGTTTGTAAAAACATCCCAGTCATCCAGCTTTCTACTATATTTTGTAATATTCTGTGCCCTCTCCTTTGCTTTTGTGCTGCTTTGACTACCTCGTCAGCCACGGCTGATTATCCTCCCTTTAGAATAATTATTCAACATTGTGATCATTTGTCCTGCGCCTTCTGAATTGCTCCGAGAAACGTCAGCCTTTCCCGCTCTGCCATTGTCCCTGTTAGGATCATTTTCCAGTTTTTATTTGCTCAGCTCCTCTCCTATGCCTCTGTAATTCCTTTATCCAACTGTCACACAGATACATCTAACTTTTCCTTCTCCCTCTCAAACTGCAGTGTGAATTCTGATTTTTTATGATCACTGCCTCTTGTTTATTTACCTTAAGCTCGCCAATCAAACCTGGTGCAATACACCACGGACTCCAGATCCGCTTTTCCTATAGTGGGCTCAGCCACAGGCTTCTCTCAAAAGCCATCTCATAGGCATTCTATAAATTCCCTCACTTTGGATTCAGCACTGACCTGATTTTCCAAAGCTACCTGCATATTGAAATTCCCCATGACTATTTTATCATTCACCTTTTTACATGACTCTTCTCTCTCCTGTTGCAATTTGTAGCTCACATCCCCGGCTACTGTTAACATGCCTGTATATAATTTCCATCAGGGTCATTGTACCTATGCAGTGTCTTAACATCTACATCGTCCAATCCGATATCACCTCTTCTCAGGACTTTTCATTTTTAATGACAACAGAGTCTACCCAACCCTTTCACCCACTTGCTTATCCTTTCGATTCAATATTTATCTTTGGATTTAAGGACTCAACTATGATCTTCTTTCAGCAACAATTCAGTGATGCCCACCGTCTATTTTCTTTTGCTCTTTCGGTCTCCCCTCTCTTCCATTCTTGTTGTCACATCTTGTGGATATAACTTTGCACATTGACAGATCAAGTAAATTAGTCATGTTTCATCCACTGTAGGGTGTCAGTAAATCCTTATTCTTTCACGATATTGATGCAGAATTTCCTTCAGTTACTGTTTCTCTGTTAATGACCAAACCCAGGGAGAACGAGGCAGCAGCCCAGTGACGGCATCTGTTCTGAAACTGCCGGGACCATGAACAGATATTTTTCTCCACATTCTGCATGTCTGTCTGTCTGCTCCACAATAATGTCACCGCTTTCCTTTTGTAGAAAGTCACTGAACTGACAGAGAAGGGAAACCGGACAGAGAGTTCCAAACTCTTCCTTAGTTTGGTGATGGGGAAAGGCTCCCAGGCCCGGAGGGCGATGTGGGAATCCTTTCAGACATGGAGGACTGAATTACCGAAGTTAGACAGAATACTGAGGGAAATACAGGAACGAGGTCTGTTAAAACCACGCGCTGAACACAAAAGCACATTAAAATAAACATTTTAGTTATTTTAATTATTTTAGCTCTATTTCCATTTATTGATTTTAATATATATTTAAACAGGTCCTGATCCACAGAAATACATGAACATCGGCCAAGGGTTATCTGAATTACCCCCTCAACTGATCGGTGAGTGATCAAATGCTCAGTTCAAACCACACCTCAAGTGTTAGTCTGTGACTTCGCAAACCTAGGAATCAAAATTCGCCATTAGTCATTTGCTGATCTCTGGATTCAAGCAACAATTCAAAGAATCTCTCTTCGCAGCCTGAATATTCTACAATATATTTTTTTATTAATCCAGCTGTTGGTTCTGCTGAAGCCTTCACTCCAGGTCCTAACGCTCTAGGAATCCCCACACGCCCCAGGCAGGCTCATGATACACAGTATAACCCGGTCCAGGTGACTTTTCTATCTTCAGACCTTACATCTTCCAAGCTCCTTTTCCTTTGTAATAGAACTACACGCAATTCTGTTCGCTGATGTTCGTTACCTTTTGTAATTCCGCTAGCGACATCCACAGAGTTTGTCTGGCATTTTCATTTCACACGTTACTGCAACTACAACATAATTTTTCAGCGGTGCGATATCGACCCTCTCTCGTTTTTTACTCTTTATATATCTGGCAAAGACAAAAGAAAACTTCGGATTCCTTTCTTATATTGAGCATATCCTTGCATTTCCGGAACATTCATGTATATCTAGGAGCATCTGTAAAATAGACAGTAAATTCCAGGCACTCACAACTCTATGTAAAAAAACTACTCACAATTGCTGTAAATTTACCCCATCTCACCCAAACCAAATGCACTCTGATATTAGACACCAGTCTTAAGTAACAAAATAACAAACACAATACAAAATGTCGACCCAAACTCTCATCTCTCAAATGTGTACACCTCTGTCAGATCTCTATTCTACCACCAGGGTAAACAAATCAAATTTATGAAACCTCTACTTGTAGTACATGTTACCGAATCCAGGCACAATCCTGATGAACCTGTTCTGCACCCTCTCCAATCCTTCCAAGAGCTGGACGATCAGAAGTGAATACAATACTCCAGATGCTCCCTAAAACCATAGGATCTAGGAGCAGAATTAAGCCATTCGGCTCAGTGAATTTGCTCTTCAATTCCTCGCAACTCCATTATCCTGCCTTCTGTAAATGTTGATACTCTTCCTAATCTTCCTATCGACCTGCATTTTAAATATATTCAATGACGTTGCTTCCTCAGCCGTCTTTGATAATTATTTCACAGATTTACCACCCGCCAGCCAAACAATTTCTCCCAGTGTGGGTCCCTGCCAGCCAGGATGGTTCCCCACAGTTCCCAAGCATGTTAATTTTCTTTATGAGCCTCCCATGTGCGACCTTGTCAAAGACTCTACCAATATGCAAGTAGACAATATTCATCTGTAACTTCATCCATCACCTTTGTCACCTCCTTGAGGAACTCAATAAAGTTGGCAAGACGCAAGCCCCACACAAAACCTCGCTGCTGAACCCCAACCCACCTCAAGCATTCTCTTTTTCATACTCCCATGGGGCAGAAGATATAAAAGGCTGAAGGTACGTACCATCAACCACAAAGACTGCTTTAGTTCTGCATTTATAGAACTATTGAATTGTCACCTACTATGTTATTATTGGCTCTTAATAATGATAAGACAATTTTATTTATATAATTATAGCATCGTGCATCTAATAACTGATAACAACTCACAGATACTAATAACACATACTAACAGGAGAGCAGAAAGAATACCGTTCGGGTATGAATAACAGATAACAGATTATGTAATTCTATTCCAAACCCTGTGGATAGCAGAAATCTCTCAGTGTTATATTGTCTATCAAAACATTTGATTCTCTCCTTCACATGGTTAAGAGAAGTTCCAAATATATATAAAATTCATCCAATACGTGAAATTTCTACAACATCTGATGAAGCATTGGCGCAAAATAATCGTCCTATTAACAGCAACAAAGGAACAACCACAATTATCAAAATAAATTGAAGGATATTCTGGAGTGACTCTCTAAGCCCACCATGGTTTTGTCTAGTTTTAAACCCGCTTATAATTTACGGAAACGGACATAAATCAGGTATCAAATGAGGAAAAAATACAAATTATACCTTGACACAGCTATTCATTGATGAGTTGAAATGATTTGCTCTTGCATCAGTAAAGCTAAAACAAATAATTCAAATAATGGAGCTAATTTCCAAAGATATAAGCATGAACTTTAGACTAGGAAAGTACAGAACATGAAGCATAAAGAAAGGTGCAATAGAGCCAGTAGAATATCAAACAGAGCATCAGGATACAATGCAACAGAATATGAAACATATATCTAGGATATCAATAAACAAAGAAAATAGATCATCGTGTGATAAAGGAAAACCTTCCAACAAAATGTACTTCAAGGCTGAAAAAAATCTGAATTTATATGAAGGATCAAGAAAATCTGACAAACAGAGCTGAACAGTAAAAATATAACAAAGGTAGTAAACACTCACTGTGCCCATATTGACGTATAATGTTGGTAAAATACCCTGGTCTGAAACAGATTTGCAAAATATGCAAAGAAAAATAAGAAGTTAAGTAACAATTTCTAGAAAACACCATGTGCACTGCAGCACACTTAGATTTATACGAACGAGCACAGTATGAGGATGATGAATAACAGATCTATAAAAAAATGAAACAACAGCCAGATAAAAATTCTCAGAATCAGTGTTAGTATCACGGACACATGTCGTGAAAAGTGTGTTTCTGCGCCAGCGGCACAACTACAGTAAAGTGTGTGCGGTGAGCGTGTATACGTGTATACAATTGTAGAGATAGAATCGCATCAGCGTGAGTTAATCAGTCTGATGGCCTGGTGGAAGAAGCTGTCACGGAGCCTGTTGGTCCTGGCTTTTATGCTGCGGTCCCGTTTCTCGGATGGTAGCAACTGGAACAGTTTGTGCTTGGTGAGACTTGGATCCAGAATGATCCTTCGGGCCCTATTTACTTCCTGTCTCTGAAATGTCCTAAATAGTGGGAAGTTCACATCTGCAGATGCACTGGGCTGTCCGCACCACTCTCTGAAGAATGCTGCGATTGAGAGGAGTACAGTTCCCATACCAGGCAGTGATGCAGTCAGTCAGGATGCTCTCAATTGTGCCCCTGTAGAAAATCGATAGCATTTGGGAGGCCATACCAAACGACCTCAACCATCTGTGGTGAAAGAGGTGCTGTTGTCCCTTTTTTCACCACACAACTGCTGTGTACAGACCACGTGAGGTCCTCAGAGATGTGAAAGCCGAGGAACTTAAAGTTGTTCACTCTCTCAAACCCAGATCCATTGATGTCAATAGGGGTCAGCCTATCTCCATTCCTCTTGTTTCTGCGACTTTGCAACCATCTCCTTTGTTTTTGCGATATTGAGGGAGAAGTTGTTTTCTAGACATCACTGTGTTGGGGTGGTGACTTCTTCTGTGTAGGCTGCCTTGTTATTATTGAGATTTGGCCAATAAATATAGTATTGTCAGCAAATTTAATTAGTAGATTGGAACTGTGGCTGGTGACGCAGTCATGCGTATACAGAGAGTAAAGGAGAGAGCTTCGGACACAAACCTGGAGGGCTCCTGTGTTGAGTGTCAGAGGGGCAGAGGTGGGGTGCTCACTCTTACCACCTACAGACGATTTGAAAGGAAGTTCAGGTTCCAGCTGCAGATGGCAGGGTGAAGGCCGAGGTCTCTGAGGTTCTTGTCAAGCCTGGAGGGAATGATGGTGTTGAATGCTGAACTGTGGTCTAATAACATCATTCTCACATAAGCATCCCTCTTCTCCAGATGTTTAAAGACGGTGTGCAGAGCAGTGACTATTGTGTCATTTGTTGATCAGTTGTGTCGGTAGGTGAATCGTAGTGGGTCCAGTGTGGGTGACAGCATGCTGCAGATGTAGTCCATGAACGGACTCTCAATGCATTTGCTTATTATTGAGGTGAGTTCGACAGGACGCCAGGCATTCATACATGTTGCCTTAGTCGCTTTAGGTTCAGGGACAATGGTGGATGATTTGAAGCAGGAGGGCACTCTACACGGAGAGGGAGAGATTAAAAATGTCTCTAAACACACTTGCTAGTTGTACCGGGCACATCACGAGGATGCCGTCCGGTCCCGCAGGCTTGCGACTGTCCACTCGTACTCAGAGATGACCAAAGTGCAGGTCGCTTTGTCAGCTCTCCTCGGGGGTTCAGTGTTGGCGATATTGAACCGAGTGTAAAATAGATTTAGCTCCTCTGGGAGAGAGGCAGCAATGTTGGCACCATCAGTGCACTTGGCTTTGAAGTCTGCGATGGCGTACAGACCTTGTCATAAGCTGTGTGTGTTGTTGGTGAAGAGTTGTGCCAGAATCTTGTCTCTGTATTATCGTTTCGCTGTCTGGATAACTTTCCACAGATTGGAACTGTATTTCTTGAGCTCCTGCTGATTACCGGCAATGGAGCTATAGCTATGCATGTCTGTGTGATTATATGAAATATAAAATTAAATAAGTTGTGCTTGAATAGAAATACAAAAAAAATAGTGAGGCACTATAGATGGTTTCAATGTCCATTCAGAAACTGGATGGCAGAGGAGAAGTTGCTTCTGAATCATTAAGTGCGCTCCTTACTCCGATCCTGTACAGTAGTCCCCATGAACCAGATGGTGATGCAGCCAGTTACAATGCTCTGCAAGTTACACCTGTAGAAATATTCGAGTGATGTTGGAAACTCCTGATAAAATATAGCCACTGTTGTGCCTTCTTTGTAGCTGCATCGATATATTGGGTCCAGGTCAGATACTCAAATATTGACAGCCAAGAATTTGAAATTGCTCACTCTTTCCACATCAGATTCCTCTATGAGGACTGGTGTGCTGTGTTCCCTCATCTTGCTTTTCTGAAATCCACTATTAGCTCTAAGAATATATGTTCATCAACGCAAGGAGGATTCAGCACTCCGTACAAGCATATGCAAATCTGACAAGTGGTACACATCACTGAATGGAAATGAAAGCAGAATCCATAAAAATTAAGACACTATCATAATAGTAGAAAACGTTAACTAATGGAAAAGTCTGACTCCCCATGGAAGACATCCCCACGATCTGACCCGACTAGATGTTGACAAGGAAGCGTCGAGCCCCTGGCTCAGAGTTGGAGACCTGTTCCCAGAAACAGAAGACATAGTTGTAACAATACAGGACAAGGTTGTTAACACATATAGTTATCAATAATACAAAATAAAAGACCAATAGGTTCAAGATGATAAATGCTGAGAGTTACAAGAGAAACCAGAAACAATCCAACACATTACAAGATCCTGCAGTAGTTTAACTGAATCTCATTACTTACACAGGCACAATCAAGTGGTGGACAACATTCACAAAAATCTTGCTTAAACTACAACTGCTGAAAAACACCATAATTTACTATAAGTACAAGCCTGCTTCAAATTTCGAGTTAGAGTCCTTCATATCATACTGTGACCGATCATTGTTTCAGATAGGATAATCCATGATAACTGTTCGGATATAATTTTTCAGGATAAACAAGCAAAAACAACTTATTAATCGATATAGCCATTCCAAACTTAACATACAGAAATCAATTAGTAAAAAACACCAGAAGTATGCTGAATTAAAAGGGGAAAATGAAAGACTATGGAACACGAACTGGGTATTCATTAACCCAATCGTAATATCGATAACTGGTATAATCCCAAAGGATTTACACAATAGTACCAATAAATTAGGCCCACACGGCAATACTTGTGTAAATCTTCGAAAACACATCATACCATACACCACGAGAATAGTCTGAAATTCCCTATCAATTCAGACTTGAGTGTGGTTGGTTATGCCCGTACATCGAGTTTTACCAGTTTAGGCTGAGAAAATAATAATAACAATAACCTATTTATAAAGCACCTTTCATCCAGACGATGCCTTCAAACCACATCACAACGGGATAAAGTGGAAACTAGAAAATAAAAGACAAAATGTTGTCAGTCTTAATATACACCTTAGATTTCTGCACAGTACTGTAGATTTAGGTGTTGAATTCTACAGTTTGTGAGCATAGTTCCAAAAACAAAACCCTGACCTCCCAAAGATCCTTTGACCTTCTACCTTACTGTCTGCCTGCACTGCATTTTCTCGGCAACTGAAACACTGTTTCCCTGAACTATTCTGTTCCGTTTTTCCTTGTACGACCTCATTGCACCGATGTGATGTAATGATCTATTTGGATCGCATGCAGAAAAGCTTTCCATTTTACCGTGGTGCATGTGACATTAATAAACCCATTTATCGATTTATTGTTTTCAATAATATAATGCCACAGGGTTGCTTAAGGTTGTTATACACGATGAGCTGCCACGATCTATTGGCGTGCAATAGCTCCCAGTGGCGTGCAACTAAAATAGCCTCTGACAACCAAGTACAGCTCCTGGCCTTCACGTGTAGTTTAGCCAATAAGTCCAGTGGAAGCGTTTCTTCCGACAGGAGAAGGGTCAGAGGCGGGTAACTGGAGCCTTACAGCCAGTCGCTTTGGGCAGATGGGGCTCATCGGCTGTGATTGACAGCTCACTCAGGAGCAAGAAAACTCTGATCTCAAAACTCCACTGCCATGCAAAGGTACCCCTCATATGGAAGAATTTGGGAGTAAACCCAGTGGGAAAACTCCTGACCTGGAGCCACTAAGACAGTGTTAAATGGTGTTCAACGCAGACTGCCATCTCCTGCGACACCTCTGGTGCCAAGCTGTGTCAGTCTCTGCCGTTCCTTTGTGTTCATCAGTTGCATGGGGTGAGGGAGCTTGCTACTTCGGCAAAAGTTTCCTCTCCATATCGTAGTGCCGTGGCTTGCAGGGGCAGGACATCCACGGTCGACTTTAGCAGACGGAGGCCTCCTGAGACAGCGCCCCACCCCCACAACAAGACTGATGAGTAGCATTTACCAGGACTTCACCATCCTCTCCCACAAACATGATGTACATCCTGAGACAGACACTTGTTGTTTCTTCCATTAACAGAGATTCCATCTTTCCACCAATCCTCCATCACTGCCACTGAAAACTAGCCATTTTCTTTCTTGTCGTTCCGATGGGTTATCGATCCCCAACCTCACTGTGATTCTCCCCCAGATGCGGACTGGCTTGAGTATTTCCCGCATATTCTGCTCCTCTTTTGATGCAAGAGCAGTGGACACCTATGACTCTCCAGTGTACAGCTTTGCCAAAATGCACAGTGTCCTGCTCTCCATAGTTCCACACCAGATCAGAAACATAGAAACATAGAAAATAGGTGCAGGAGTAGGCCATTCGGCCCTTCGAGCCTGCTCAGCCATTCAGTATGATCATGGCTGATCATCCAACACAGAACCCTGTACCTGCTTTCTCTCCATACCCCCTGAGCCCTTTAGCCACAAGGGCCATATCTAACTTTCTTTTAAATATAGCCAATGAACCGGCCTCAACTGTTTCCTGTGGCAGAGAATTCTACAGATTCACCACTCTCTGTGTGAAGAAGTTTTTCCTCATCTCGGTCCTAAAAGGCTTCCACTTTATCCTTAAACTGTGACCTCTCGATCAGCATTAATATCGTTTGTTAATGATGCAAGCAATGCATTAAATATAGTGAAATGTTGTTGTAACGGGAGTACAGTCAGGATTGGAATAGGATATCAGGGGAATGTTCAACTTCACAAGTAACTAGTATCAGAATGTGAGGATTGGACATTTTCTGGTCCTTTTATCACTGTTAATTTTGCTGTCTGTGAACAGAATTTTACTTTCTGCTCCAATATCCATGGAAGCATTGAATTAATTCATGTAATCTCAAACACTGAATGTTGAAATGCAGTGATAAATTTTTTTGTCAGTTGAGCCGTTTCATATTTTGACTATGTTCTCTGTTCCCATGGAAGATGTTCAACAGAAACACAAGGAGACTCTGCGGGTACAAACTGAAACACTGAGAGTGAACACGATTATGTTGACGGAGAAGGTGAAGGTTTTCCAGCTGGATGATCGATACGCTGAGCTCACGGTCATTTCTACTGTTCGAGATCGGAGAATGGTGGAACATGAGCTACTGGCAAGAGGCAGAGACCACGAAGAGTGGAGAGAGGAACATCTCCGCAGAGAGTTGGAGAAAATCCGGACTGATCAGTTATTCCATAGCAACTTTTCCCGAAGTGAATCAAAATCTGGGAGTTCGGCAGCAGTGGCCGGAGTCCCAGGAATTGGGAAAACCACAATGATACAAAAGATTGTTTATGACTGGGCCACGGGGAAAATATACCAACAGTTCCAGTTTGTCTTCAGTTTCAAATTCCGGGATTTAAACTCCATTAACTGCAGAATAAATCTGAGGGAACTGATTCTGGATCAGTATCCTTACTTTGGGAATATCCTCAGGGAGATATGGAAGAACCCAGAGGGATTGCTGTTTATATTTGATGGTTTGGATGAATTCAATGACAAAATCGATTTTGCTGACAGTCAGAGAGACACAGAGCCTCGGTCCACAGGCACAGATCCTGAATTCAAGTGCAAGGTGTCCGAAATTGTGCACAGTTTAATCCAGGGAAAGCTGCTTCCAGGGTGTTCAGTGCTGGTGACCACCCGTCCCACTGCGTTACAGTTATTGGAAAAGGCGAAGATCAGTGTCCGGGCTGAAATCCTGGGATTTTCTGGTAAGGAACGGAAGGAATATTTCATCAGGCATTTTGAAGCTCAGACGGTGGCAGAAGCTGTTTTCAAACACGTGAAGGAGAACGCGATCCTGTACACCATGAGCTACAACCCCTCCTACTGCTGGATCCTCGCTCTGGCACTGGGCCCCTTCTTCACTCAAACAGTCCGGGACCCGCAGCGAGTTCCCAAGACCATCACCCAACTGTACTCCTACTATATTTACAACATCCTGAAAAACCACGGCCGTGAGATTGAGAACCCCCGTGATGTGTTACTCAGCGTTGGTCAAATGGCCTTCAGAGGAGTGTCCGAGAAGAAGATTGTGTTTACAGATGGAGATTTGATCAAGTTCAATCTGCAGCCTTCCCAGTTCCTGTCCGGGTTCCTGATGGAGCTTTTGGAGAGAGAGGATTCTGCCCGCAGCGTGGTGTACACATTCCCACACCTCACCATCCAAGAGTTTGTAGCTGCAGTCGCACAGTTCCTGAATCCACATCCTGGGGATATCCTGATATTCCTCACTGAAGCCCACAACACGACAGATGGGAGATTTGAGGTATTTCTCCGTTTTGTTGCTGGTCTCTCCTCCCCAATGACAGCTCGGGGCCTGGAGGAGTTTCTGGGTCCATTTCTTCACCAAACGACCTGCCGGGTGATTGACTGGTTGAAGGAGGAGGTTAAACGCCAGTTTGGAAACACATGGAGTGAAGATGGTAAAAGGAGCCTCCTGAACACATTGCACTACCTGTTTGAGTCTCAGAATCGTGGACTGGCTCAGGACGCACTGGGATCTGTGAAAACACTTTCATTCAGTGGAATGACACTGACCCCGATTGACTGCGCGGTCCTGTCTCATGTCATCGGACTCTGTGATACAATGAAACACCTCGACCTGGAGGACTGCCACATTCAGTGTGAAGGAATCCAGCGGTTGGGTCCCGGGCTGCACAAGTGCCAGGAGTTGAGGTAACTTGATTTACCTCTCATTCTGAACTGTGAAACACTTACATTCTGTTGTTTCAATGTAAAGGTATTTGTGTAAAACTGTAATGAATCAGATTGTGACAAATGCCCAGGGGATCGGTCAGTAAATCCCCAAGAACGGGAGGGTTCTGTGGTTCCTTGTGAAGGGATGTTGGAGACTTCATCAGATCAGTGAACAACGGCCATTGGTTTAATGGTAGTAAATCACAGGAATAGCCGTGTTTCTCACTGCCTGTGACACGTCCATTGACAATGTTCCTTCTCACTGTTACTGACACCCAGACCGACACTGACTGCAGCAGGTGGGTCAGAGATTCACACCCCCTTCCCGGTGAGAGACAAGAGACCATCAGCAGTCTGTCGCAGTGAGAAGGGAAGAAATATCATTTTGAGATTGTCCTCCCCTACCCTCCCCGTGTGTGACTATCTCCATTTCTAGATCATCTAATCAAATTGAATTATCTTTTCCCTTTGGTATCTTCCTCTGGGATCTTTCTTCCCCATTCCCCTCCCTCCCGCAGGTTCTGTCTTCCCATCCCTTTTCCTCAGGTGGGGTCTCTTCCACCGTCTCCCATCGACATTTCCCCATTCACAAATCTTCCTCACAGTGGGACTTTCTACAATCCCTCATCACTGCCCCTCCTGACCCTCTCACATCAGGAACACTTTTCTAATCATCGGGGAATGAGATAGAATATGTGGAGTTTACAGTGTCACACCGACAGACTACACTACTGACATTCGGTGAATACCCTGGTGCTCGTCAGTGAGGGACATTGATAGTGATGGGAACTCCGATCAGTGATTTACTGAAGGGTTTAATGTTTCATGAAATATCTGAATGAGAGAAATTCCCCCAGACCTACGGTTTGAATCACTTTGTTCATCAATTTGTCTGTTTGTGTTTAGACTTGGGCAGAGTCAACTGGGAGATTCAGAAGTGAAACTGGTGTCCGCGGCTCTGAGGAACGCGGAGTGTAAAATACAGAGACTGTGGTAAGTTCCAGACTGTGGGAGATTGTGTTTACAGTCACTGGGTGTTTGTCACTGAACATTAATGTGATCAGCAGAAACAAAGAAACATAGAAAACATACAGCAAAAAACAGGCCCTTCGACCCACAAAGCTGTGCCGGGCATGTCCATAGCTCAGAACTACCTGGGGTATACCCATAGCCCTCTATTTTACTAAGCTCCATGTAGATATCCAGAAATCTCTTAAAAGACCTTATCGTATCCGGCTCCACCACCGCCGCCGGTAGCCCATTCCACGCACTCACCACTCTCTGTGTAAAAAAAATGAAGCCCTGACATTGAAGAAGGAGAGGACATTGTCGCCAGAGTGCTTGGGTACCAGGGTAATCCGGGAATGCTTTAAAGGGGAGGGAAGATCACCTAGACTAAGAATAAGATTGTAGTAGGCCGCCAGGAACGACGGGTCTGTGCGGCGAAGCTGCTCGAAGGTGATCCTATCGGGGCCAGCTGCAGAGCCTGACATCCCCCTAATTGCTGAACCTACTTTTACTTACTGTAAAAAATGAACCGCTGTACCTATTTCCAATCTCTTTGAAAATATGCCCTCTCGTGCTAGCCATTTCAGCCCTGGGGAAAAGCCTCTGACTATCCACACGATCAATGCCTCCCACCATCTTATACACCTCTATCAAATCACCTCTCATCCTCCGTCACTCCAACAGAAAAGGCCGAGTTCACTCAACCTATTCTCATAAGACATGTTCCCCAACCAGGCACCATCCTTGTAAATCTCCTCTGCATGCTTTCTATGGTTTCCACGTCCTTCCTATAGTGAGGCGACCAGAATTGAGCACAGTATTAAAAGTGGGGTCTGACCAGGGTCCTATATAGCTGCAACATTACGACTCGCCTGTTAAACTCAATCCCACGACTGATGAAGGTCAATACACCATATGCCTTCTTAACTAAAGAGTCAAACTGCGTAGTTGCTTTGGGTGACCTATGGACTCGGACCCCAAGATCCCACTGACCCTCCACACTGCCAAGAGTCTTACCATTAACACTATATTCTGCCATTATAGTAGACCTCCCAAAATGAACAAGTTCACACTTATCTGGGTTGAACTCCATCTGCCACTTCCCCGCCCTGTTTTGCATTCTATCAATGTCCCGCCATAGCCTCTGACAGCCCTCCACACTATCCATAACACCCCCAACCTATGTGTCATCAGCAAATTTATTAACCCATTCCTCCACTTTCTCATTCAGGTCATTTATAAAAATCAAAACGATTCGGGGTCACAGAACAGTTCCCTGAAGCACTCCACTGGTGACCAACCTTTATGCAGAATATGACCTGTCTACAACCACTCTTTGCCTTCTGTGGGCAAGACAGTTCTGGATCCACAAAACAATGTCTCCTTCGATCCCATACATCCTTACTTTCTCTATAAGTCTTAAATTGGGAATCTTATCAAATGCCTTGCTGAAATCCATATACACTACATCTACTACTCTTCCTTCATCAATGTGTTTAGTCACATCCACAAAAAATTCAATCAGGCTCATTACGCATGACCTGCCTCTGACAAAGCCATGCTGACTATTCCTAATCATATTTTGCTTCTTCATATGTTCATAAAACCTACCTCTCAGGATCTTATCCATCAACTTACCAACCATTGAAGTAAGACTCACTAGCCTATAATTTCCTGGGCTATCCCTACTCCCTTTCTTGAAGAAGGGAACAACATCTGCAATCCTCCAATCCTCTGCAGCCTCTCCCGTCCTCATTGATGATGTAAAGATCATTGCCAGAGGCTCAGCAATCTCCTCCCTCGATTCCAACAGTAGCCTGCGGTACATTCCGTCATGCCCCGGTGATTTATCCAACTTGATGCTTTCCAAAAGCTCCAACACATCCTCTTTCTTAATATCTGCATTCTTAAGCTTTTCAGTCCACTGCAACTCATCCG